>NC_057799.1:645553546-645579115 GCF_018294505.1 Triticum aestivum | reverse complement strand
ATATCTGCGACAATAGCACCCACTTGAGACCGGTACATCTTGGATACAACCAAGTACACAATGTCGATAAACCAAACGAGCAGAGAGCTCACTCGACCTAGCTAGCAGATGATCACAACAAAAGAGATTGGACAACGAATTGATATCTGCGACAATAGCACCCACTTGAGACCGGTACATCCTGGATACAACCAAGTACACAATGTTGATAAACCAAACGAGCAGAGGGCTCACTCGACCTAGCTAGCAGATTATCACAACCAAAGAGATTGGACAATGAATTGATATCTGCGACAATAGCACCCACTTGAGATCGGTCGCTTTCCTTTGTTGGAATTTGCTAGTGGGCCTTTGGCCCAAAGCCCAACTAAAATTCTGAAATTCTCTTGGCCCATTCATGCACACATATGAGTGGTGTGAGTGAGACTAATGTTTAGTCCCACCCCGAAAGTTGAGTGAGATTTGCACCTCTTTATAAGGTGAGCTCTTCTACCAATTGTATGAGCATGAGAAGAGGAGACCTACACGCGCGCTCCTCCTCCTCCTCGCTCACCTCGCCACGTCACGCCTCATCACGACACGTCGCGGGTTGCGGGAATGAGTCGAGCCGAGAACAGAGCTATGCACGTTATCTATATTTTTGCTGCTCAGGAAAAATTAATGAGTCATTAATTAATAATTAACGGGCGCGTTAATTACTGAACCGTTTCCGATTCTTTTGGATCCTGACGATTCGAACGTGGGGTTTACTCCCACGACCTACCCGGCCCGCACTATATAGTCACGCAGACGTCTACCCTAGTCGCCGTCGTATCGCACGGTTTCGCACCACCGTTCCAGGTTATTGCGCCGCCAAGCAAGTATTCTCCATCCCTCCTTTCGGCGTGCACCGGGAGAAGAGACAGTAGGCCTTCGGAACCTCGCCTCTCGTGATCCTGTACGTGAGAGGGGCGATCAGGTTTTTGGGGAGCGCACTCGTGTGACTGCTGGCAGCGACGACTTTACCAACGACGACTTCTTCCCCGACCTCGGCAACCTCATGGGCGACAACGTCAACGCCGGCGGTGCTGCTCCCGCTGCATAGTATGTGACTCTATCCTTCTTGTTCGAGATCGTGGTAGAATTCATGTTTTTGTATGTGCCCTAGATGTGATATGTTCATCTACTATGGTAGTTCGCATGATTAGTTTAATCTCTGCTAGTGATGTCATGATTTGTCTTCTGTTTATTCGGATTAAATCTTGTAGCAATTTGCGCATATATTCAACAATCCAAAAACCTGATTATAGGCAATTTACTTTGAGTGGTTTTGCTGCGCATCTGAAGCCGCCTACCTTTAAGGGGGTGCAATATAAGAGGTGGCGCAAGAGAGCAATGTACTAGTTCCAGACCATGTACTGCTATGACGCAACCAAGGGCAAGCTCGAGTGCGATATTAATCCTGCACAGCAGGAAGCTTTGAGAAGATCGATACCCTCTTTAAAGGCGCCCTTCCGAGTATTCTTGACGATTCTATTGTGGATTCATATATGTCGTTTGACAACGTCAAGGACATGTGGGTTGCACTCGAGGCCAAGTTTGGGGCCTCGGACGCTGGCAACGAGTTGTATGTCAAGGAACAATTCTATGACTACAAGATGACTGATGAGCGCTCTATTGTCCAGCAGGCTCATGAGATACAATCGCTCGCAAAAGAACTTGAGTACTTTTCAAGTGTGTGTTGCCGGACAAATTTGTTGCCGGAGGCATCATTGCCAAGATTCCACCTTCGTGGAACAATTTTGCTACTTCCCTGAAACACAAGAGAAAGGAGTTTTCCGTTTTGGATCTCATTGGTACTCTTGACGTTGAAGAGAAGGCGAGAGCAAAGTACACACATGCTCAAGTTGCTGAGGGAGCTTCTAGTGCCCACATGGTACAGAAGAAGAACTTCCAGCCCAACAAGTTCAAAAACAACAAGAACAACACTCAGTGCAAAGGCAAGTTTGATACAAAGAACAAGCCGTCACCTTCTACCTATTTCAAGAAGAATTCTCATAAGAAGGGGAAGGGACTTTGCCATGTCTGCGATGATCCTAATCACTGGGCTCTGAAGTGTCCTAACTGCTTTGAGGAGCGCGAACATGAGAAGAGTGGAAACTCCGCTAATGTTGTCATTGGTGATACTGATATGAAGGAATCTGGGTATGGTATTCTTCCTACCGTCCTTTCAGTATTTCAATCTCCTGATTGTTTAATTGACACTGGTGCCAATGTACATGTTTGTGCTGACGCCTCCATGTTTTCTTCTTACCAGGTCACAGGGACTTCTCCCGTGCTGATGGGGAATGGGTCACATGCCATCGTTCGAGGTGTTGGTACGGTCAATCTGAAGTTTACTTCAGGGAAGACCGTGCGTCTGAAGAACGTTCATCATGTGCCGTCCATCAATAGAAATCTCGTTAGCAGTTCCCGTTTATGTTGAGATGGTTTTAAGTTGGTTTTTACATCCAATAAAGTTGTAATTTCTAAGTATGGACAATTTGTTGGAGAAGGCTATGAGGGCGGAGGCTTGTTCCGCCTGTCTTTGTCAGATATTTGCACTAAAGTTATTAATAATGTTTGCCACAATAATGAGTCTGATATTTGGCATTCACGACTTTGTCATATTAACTTTAGTTGCATGACGCGGCTAGCCAATATGAATTTAATTTCGAAAATCTCTATTGTCAAAGGCTCCAAGTGCCAAGTTTGTGTGCAAGCTAAGCAACCTCGCAAGTCCCATGAGACTGCAGACACAAGAGACTTGGCGCCACTAGAGCTTATACATTCTGATCTTTGTGAGATGAATGGTGTGTTGACAAAAGGTGGAAAGAGATACTTCATGACGTTGATTGATGACTCCACTAGATATTTTTATGTGTATATTCTAAAATCAAAAGATGAGGCTTTAACTTTCTTCAAAAACTATAGAGCTGAAGCAGAGAACCAACTTGATCGAAAAATTAAACGGCTTAGGTCTGATCGTGGTGGAGAGTATTTTTCCAATTAATTTGATTTGTTTTGTGTGGAACATGGTATAATCCATGAGAGGACGCCTCCCTACTCATCTCAGTCAAATGGGGTAGCCGAAAGAAAGAACCGAACTCTAACTGATATGGTTAACACCATATTAGACACATCGGGTCTCTCCAAGGAATTGTGGGGGGCGCTAATGACTGCGTGTCATGTCCTAAACCGAGTTCCCACAAAGCATACGACCATGACTCCATTTGAGGAATGGGAAAGGAAAAGGTCGAAACTCTCTTACCTACGTACTTGGGGTTGTTTGGCGAAAGTCAATATACCAATTCTCAAGAAGCGTAAACTTGGACCAAAAACCGTGGATTGTGTTCTTCTGGGCTATGCTTTTCATAGCATTGGTTATAGATTTTTTTATAATAAAATCCAAGGTATTCGACATGCATGTTGGTACAATTATGGAGTCGAATGATGCAACTTTCTTTGAGGACATATTTCCTATGAAGGATATGTCAAGTTCATCAAATCAAGAGATACCTACTCCATCTAGTGAGGAATTCACTGTAATTCCTGAACCCACCATTGCGATGGAACACGTTGAGAATCCTGTTAAGGGTGACAATGGAACTCCTGTGAGGAGTAAGAGACAGAGGACTACAAAGTCCTTTGGTGATGATTTCATTGTGTACCTCGTGGATGATACACTCAGGACTCTTTTAGAAGCCTATGCATCTCCTGATGCTGACTACTGGAAGGAAACTGTTCATAGCGAGATGTATTCCATCTTAGCTAACGAAACCTGGGAGATCACTGACCGTCCTTATGGGTGCAAGGCTGTAGGATGTAAGTGGGTGTTCAAGAAGAAGCTTAGATCTGATGGTACGATTGAAAAGTACAAGGCACGACTTGTGGCTAAGGGTTATACCCAGAAAGAAGGTGAAGACTTCTTTGATACTTACTCACCCGTGGCTAGACTGACCACAATTCAGGTGCTACTATCACTGGCTGCCTCACATGGTCTTCTCGTTCATCAAATGGACGTTAAGACGGCTTTCCTCAATGGAGAGTTGAAGGAGGAAATTTACATGGATCAACCAGATGGTTTTGTAGTACTTGGTCAGGAAGGAAAGGTGTGCAAGTTATTAAAGTCTTTGTATGGCCTTAAACAAGCTCCTAAGGAGTGGCATGAGAAGTTCGAAAGAACATTAACTGCCACCAGCTTTGTAGTAAAATTCTTTGTCTGTATGTCGATGACATACTGATCTTTGGAACCAAACTTGATCTAATCAAGGAGGTTAAGGATTTCTTATCTCGTTGTTTTGAGATGAAGGATCTAGGAGTAGCTGATGTTATCTTAAACATCAAGCTATTGAGAGATGAGAATGGTGGGATCACACTGCTTCAGTCTCACTATGTGGAAAAGATCTTGAGTCGTTTTGGGTATAGCGACTGCACGCCTTCTCCAACTCCATATGATGCTAGTGTGTTGCTTCGAAAGAATCGACGGATTGCTAGAGATCAACTAAGGTATTCTCAGATTATTGGCTCGCTTATGTATTTGGTGAGTACCACGAGGCCTAACATCTCTTTTGTTGTGAGCAAGCTGAGTCGGTTTGTGTCAAAACCGGGAGATAATCATTGGCATGCGCTTGAGAGGGTTATGCGCTATTTGAAAGGCACTACGAGCTATGGGATTTACTACACCGGGTATCCAAGGGTACTGGAAGGAAATAGTGACTCAAACTGGATATCTGATGCTGATGAGATTAAGGCCACAAGTGGTTATGTTTTTACACTTGGTGGTGGCGTTGTTTCCTGGAAGTCTTGCAAGAAGACCATCTTAACGAGGTCAACTATGGAAGCAGAACTCACAGCATTAGACACTGGAACTGTTGAAGCAGAGTGGCTTCGTGAGCTCTTGATGGACTTACCTATAGTTGAAAAAACAATACCCCCTATCCTGATGAACTTTGATATTCAAACTGTGATCGTCAAGATAAACATTTCTAAGGATAATATGAAGTCCTCAAGGCATGTGAAGAGGAGACTAAAATTTGTCAGAAAATTGAGGAACTCCGGAGTTATTACGTTGGATTATATCCAAACGTCAAAAAACTTGGCAGATCCTTCACAAAGGGTTTATCACGTAATGTGATAGATAATGCCTCGATGGAGATGGGTTTGAGACCCACCGCATGAGTTGTCCATAGTGTAACCCACTCTATGTGATCGGAGATCCCGTGAAGTAAGAAGTGGGAGACAAGCTATAGGTCAGCTGAGAGAAGAGTATCCCTATTTCAATTATCCCACTCCATAAAGATGCAATACTCTCCTGATCTGCATGGCGGGTTGATATTTATCTTAATGTGTTCCAAGTGGCTTATTTGAGTAAGCAGAGATGTTGTCCTACAGAGCATCTCCTGTGGAACACACCTATATGAATTTGACTGTTAACATTGCAGTCTGTGAGAATTGGGTGTTCTCTAATAAATTCATGAAAGGCCCTGGAGTATGACGTATACGCTTCACCCGCGGGCAGCCTTGCGGCAGCCCAGTATCGGTCAAGAATTTGTGTGAAACTAGTCTCGCAGAAAACTTGTAGTTCAAGGCATAGTCCACTATTTAGTTGTGATCTAGTGTAGCATAAAACTCTAAGTGGAAGTTCAACTTCACAGTCTCCACTAAGCGCCGGTATATAAACAATGCTTTGGAACCAAATGAGATGTGCCAATGAGACTTTGCGGGGGATTGTTGGAATTTGCTAGTGGGCCTTTGGCCCAAAGCCCAACTAAAATTTTGAAATTCTCTTGGCCCATTCATGCACACGTGTCAGTGGTGTGAGTGAGACTAAAGTTTAGTCCCACCCCGGAAGTTGAGTGAGATTTGCACCTCTTTATAAGGTGAGCTCTTCTACCACTTGTATGAGCATAAGAAGAGGAGACCTACACGTGCGCTCCTTCTCCTCGCTCGCCTCGCCACGTCACGACGCGACGCGATGCGGGTTGCGGGAATGAGCCGAGCCGAGCCGAGGACAGAGCTATGCACGTTGTCTATATTTTTACTGCTCGAGAAAAATTAATGAGTCATTAATTAATAATTAACGGACGCGTTAATTACTGAACCCTTTCCAATTCTTTTGGATCGCGATGACTCGGACGTGGGGTTTACTCCCACGACCTACCCGGCCCATACTATATAGTCAGGCAGACGCCTACCCTAGCCGCCGCCGTATCGCATGGTTTCGCAACACCGTTCCAGATCATTGCGCCGCCAAGCAAGTATTCTCCATCCCTTCTTTCGGCGTGCACCGGGAGAAGGGACAGCAGGCCTCCAGAACCCCGCCTCTCGTGATCCTGTACGGGAGAGGGGCGATCAGGTTTTGGGGGAGTGCACTCGCGCGACTGCTGGCAGCGACGACTTTGCCAACAACGACTTCTTCCCCGACCTCGGCAACCTCATGGGCGACAACGTCAACACCGGCGGTGCTACTCCCGCTGCACAGTATGTGATTCTATCCTTCTTGTTCGAGATCGTGGTAGAATTCATGTTTTTAGTATGTGCCCTAGATGTGATATGTTCATCTCCTATGCTAGTTCGCATGATTAGTTTAATCTCTGCTAGTGCTGTCACGATTTGTCTTCTGCTTATTTGGATTAAATCTCGTAGTAATTTGCGCATATATTCAACAATCCAAAAACCTGATTATAGGCAATTTACTTCGAGTGGTTTTGCTACGCATCTGAAGCCGCCTACTTTTAAGGGGGTGCAATATAAGAGGTGGCGCAAGAGAGCAGTGTACTGGTTCCAGACCATGTACTGCTATGACGCAACCAAGGGCAAGCCCGAGGGCGATATTAATCCTGCACAGCAGGAAGCTTTGAGAAGATCGATACCCTCTTTAATGGCGCCCTTCTGAGTGTTCTTGACGATTCCATTGTGGATTCGTATATGTCGTTTGACAACGGCAAGGACATGTGGGTTGCATTTGAGGCCAAGTTTGGGGCCTCGGACGTTGGCAATGAGTTGTATGTCATGGAGCAATTCTATGACTACAAGATGACTGGTGAGCGCTCTATTGTCCAGCAGGCTCATGAGATACAGTCGCTCGCAAAAGAACTTGAGTACTTTTCAAGTGTGTGTTGCCAGACAAATTTATTGCCGGAGGCATCATTGCCAAGCTTCCACCTTCATGGAACAATTTTGCTACTTCCCTGAAACACAAGAGACAGGAGTTTTTCGTTTCGGATCTCATTGATACTCTTGATGTTAAAGAGAAGGCGAGAGAAAAGGATACACGTGCTCGAGTTGCTGAGGGAGCTTCTAGTGCCCACATGGTACAGAAGAAGAACTTCCAGCCCAACAAGTTTAAAAACAACAAGAACAAAACTCAGGGCAAAGGCAAGTTTGATACAAAGAACAAGCCATCACCTTCTACCTACTTCAAGAAGAATTCTCATAAGAAGGGGAAGGGACTTTGCCATGTCTGCGGTGATCCTAATCACTGGGCTCCGAAGTGTCCTAACCGCTTTGAGGAGCGCGAACATGAGAAGAGCGGCAAGTCCGCTAATGTTGTCATTGGTGATACTGATATGAAGGAATCTGGGTACGGTATTCTTCCTACCATCCTTTCAGTATTTCAATCTCCTGATTGGTTAATTGACACCGGTGCCAATGTACATGTTTGTGCTGACGCCTCCATGTTTTCTTCTTACCAGGTCACAGGGACTTCTCCTGTGCTGATGGGGAATGGGTCACATGCCATCGTTGGAGGTGTTGGTACGGTTGATCTGAAGTTTACTTCGGGGAAGACCGTGCGTCTGAAGAACGTTTATCATGTGTCGTCCATCAATAAAAATCTCGTTAGCGGTTCCCGTTTATGTCGAGATGATTTTAAGTTGGTTTTTGAATCCAATAAAGTGTAATTTTTAAGTATGGACAATTTGTTGGAGAAGGCTATGAGGGCGGAGGCTTGTTCCGCCGGTGTTGGTTTTCTCTAAACCCAGTCAGTGCGGCACGCGTGTGTGAACTTGAGGTCATGGGATGGCGTGATCAATCCGGATCACGACGGGCTGGCCGGGGTTTGTTAGCTAGGCTTTCGGTTGTACCAGGAATAAGGGAAAAGGAATGGAACAAAAAACGTGGCGTTGTTAGCTGCAGCACAAAGACTTTCCTCTCTCGCCTGTGTGTGTCCTCTTGAGCTCAGCGTTCTTCGCTCGATCGGATAATTGGCAACGACACTTCCGCCATCTCTGGCATGGTAACTCCTTAAAAAGATTGACAGCAAGCTATCAGACATTGTCCCATGTGGTCTCGGAATAGAGTTAAAAGCAGAAAACCACCGTATTTGTGGCTAGGGTTGCACAAAACCATCTGGTCCCTAATTTTGTGCAAAAGCCATCGCGTTTTCAATAGACTTCTTTTTGCAGACAGCACCCATCGGTCGCTTTGCCGCGTTTGATCGTGTTTCCCACAGGTGGGGCCGTTGTTAGGATCTGACTTGGCAAAAAGTCGCCACGTGTGTGCGTCTTGACTATTGTCAGTACTAGCGCACTGACGACAGCCAAGAAGCAGAGACCAGGCAAGAACAGCGCCAAGCAGAAGACAGGAGAAGAGAGCGGGTAATTCAAAGTGGCGAGTTGGCCGTGAGCGTTGTGTTGGTGTTGGGTCATGGGCCGGCCCGGTCTTGTAAACGACACGTGCATATATAATCAACGGTCGACTACTGTAGCAAATCACCTATGAAATGAAAAAGCATTCTGAACCTCTCGTTCGCTCTTATCCCCTTGCTGCCTTCTTCTACCTTCTGACCTCCTTCCCAATCTAGATCCTCTTCTCCACCTCCGATCCACTCTCCGGCGAACCTGGCCGCCCCTAGGGCGTGACAACTAAGTCTTCCTTCTCCTCTCTTCCCCTCTCACACACATTACAACAAACACGTTGAGGGCCAGTGGCCGGAGCCCACCACCACCAGTTGGACGACGGCCACGCCGTCGAGCAGCCGCAGAAGGTGTCCTACTTCAACTGGTGGAATTGCGCACTGCCGAACTCTGCTCAGGGGTGCTGCTTGGGGTCACCGTCGTCGTCTACATCCAGGAGCGGTTCGGATGGGGTGCCGCCACCGTGCTCCTCGCCGCCGTCACGGGCTGCTCACTCGTTGTCTACGTCGCCGGGTGGGCGGACCTACCGGTACAGGGTGCCGCTACTGCGCGTTGTCGTGGCCGCGGTCATGAAGCGGCACCGTCAACTACCAGCTGATGACACCGACGAGCTGTACGAGGCGGACGGCAGGGAGAGGCTGCTCTCCGGTGTCTCGACAAGGCAGCGATTGTGGAACATGAAGGTGAGGGGCGTTGCGGCTGGCAACGGTGACGCAAGTGGAGGAGACGAAGCTGGTGGTGGCGATGGTGCCCATCTGGGTGGCCACGCTCGATCCCGTTCGGCATCGCAGGTGTCCACCTTCTTCATCAAGCAGGCCAGCGCCATGGACCGCCACCTCGGCCCACACTTGGTGCTCCCGCCGGCGGCGCTGGGGGCGTCAGGAGCATCGTAGCCGAGTGCGCACGCGTCCTTGGACCTCCACGAGATCCCCGTCCACGCCCACATGGCCGACGGCATGGACCTAGCCGCCGCGAGCATCCAGGCTCAGCACGGCCTACTCCCACACGGTGGCGCCTGCCACGAGCCGCCGTGGCCGACGGCAGGGCAGCGCCATCTCGGCCGCTCCTGCCAGCGACTGCGACCTCGGCCTCTGCACGCCCGGCAAGGGACATACTTTTGCTTCATTGTTCCTGACATCATTGCGTGCCTCCCGCCGTGGCATGAAAGCCCGTACATCTATATATACAGCAAGTCAAAGAGCCATTGATGCATATTCACTAGATTTTTTCTTCTTTTTTTTCATGAATACGCAAAGCTTGCGTATCATTTCATTGATAGAAGAAGTTAGAACAAGTACAAGGCGAGATACAACACATGACACGGACGCAACAGGCGTGACCATGGTGTCCGAAGCTGAGAGACATGGGATGCCCGGTCCAAATAAGAAAAACACAGGTAAATTCGTCATCCTAAGAAGTAGCTCGGACCAACAGCACGATAACCAACATTTCCAGACCCGAGGATGCCGCGAGTAGCCAAGATAGCGCCTTCACGAAGGAGTATGGCGCCGAGACGCCTTCGCCGTCCGGTCCGAAAAACCGGACCTAGGTTTTCCCTGATGCTCGAAGAGGGGCCCAGATAGCGACCGTGACAACGCCTCCAAGAAGGGAACGGCACCCGTGGGTGTCGCCGCTGCCAGCATATAATGCAGGGATTTCTCCTTGGCCAGAGTCCGAGCAATTCCAAGCCGTCGGAGTACAGGTCGGAGAAGAGGAAGTCGGGCATAGGTCAGAACCACGACCACAGGAAGGGGAGCCACGCGCGCCGACAAAGAGGCAACGGGCGCCGCTGGACGCGCGAACAACGGAGCAGGGGAGGGACAGACAGGGCACGAAGGTGGGCGGCTGGGCGAAGTGAGGGGTGTTGAGGAATGTGATGATGGCCGGATGCCGGCATGAATCAAGATCCGGAGGGTAGCGCAGATCTGGATCACCGGGACCGGAGCAACGAGGATGCCGACGAGCCCAAGGAGCCTGAAACCCGGAGTGCACCGGAATCAAAGATGTGACGATATGGACGGCCACAAAGGACACCAGCAGGGTGGGGGTGCGGAGGCACCAAGGCACCGGCGAGCCGAAGGAGCCGGAAAGGTCGCAGCCTCCGAGGCACGCCGGGTCCGGAGCCCCCTGGCCAACCATGGACTCAGGGGGGTGTCCACGGCCTAGTCCCGGCAAGCGCGCTGAAGGGGCGTTCCAGCTTGACACCATATAAGCTCCCCAGGCAGACTCTTGTCGCAAAATGACAGTTAATAAAAACAATGTTCAATTCCTTCTTCCCTGCCACAGAAACGACTTAACGGACGATCAGGAATATGTCTTCCTTGCAACTGAAAACCCGTCGGCAGACAATCATGTGCTGCACCTGCACGCCACAAAATTATCTTCATCTTGTTGGGAGCCACAATCGACCATAGTTGCTCCCACTTCTTAGTTTCCTGCTCTAAGTTTGACACAATGCATGCCACGACCAGACTCACTACTAAAGTTCGAAAAGGATGGTGTTCGAGCCAGCAAAGGTGTCCTTTAAAGCAGCATTTTGAATTTGTAAACAAGCCACGACACATTCAGTGCAGTGAGGACCAAAGAAAACTGAGGATTTGGATAACTTATTAATCTTCTGTCCAGACCCATTACAGTACAACAACAAAGTATTTTTTATACGTAATGTTATGAAGTATGATAACTACTTTGCCCAAGTATATCTATCTGTTTCTCTGTTTTGCCAGTAAGTTATTATTTTTTTCCTCAAGTTTTTGTGTTGCCTGATCCATAGCCAGGCATAAGGACTCCATTTGCTACTGTATGTCCTATCTAGTTACTACAAAAGCAAAATAATCCCTCCGTTCCGATTTGTATATGTCAGCAGAACACAACATTATTTGAGGGCTCGACAAAAGCCTCAGAGAAGAGAAGTTCAAGGAGAAGTTTAATTTAGTTTTAGTTAAAGGAAAAGTTTCATTTAGAATTATCTGAAAGGAGTACTCAGAGAAGGGAAGAGAGGAAGAAGAGAAAATAAGAGAGAGAAAAGATAGCAAGAAGAGTACTTTCATTTACTGAAAAGTTTTAGTTAAATTCAGTTAAAGTTTTAGTTAAATTCAATTAAAGTTTCAGTTAAGAAAAGGAAAAGGAAAAGAAGAGAGAAAAAAAAGAGCAAGAGGAGTATCTGAAAGGAGTGCTCGGAGAAGAGAAGAGAGGAAGAAGAGAGAAAGAAGAGATAAAGAAGAGAGCAAGAAGAAAGAAAAGGAAAGGTTTCATTTACTGAAAAGTTTCAGTTAAAGAAAAGGTTCCAGTTAATTAAAATTAAAGGAGAAGTTTCAGTTAATTAAAATTAACTGAAAAGTTTATGTTAATTAAAATTAACGAAAAAGTTTCAGTTTATTAAAATTAACTGAAAAGTTTCATTTAGGGCTACTGGATTTAGGGCTCATGTTGTTTCACTATTGTAAGGAGTGCATTACTGCACTATTGCTCATATTAACTGAAAAAGTTCCAGTTAAGTACTCCTAGCACTATTGCACTACTACTGCAAGTACTCCCCTGCAAATTGTACTCCTACTGTCCTACACAAAACTTGCAAGCAGTACAGCAAATTTAAGCTACAACAGCAACAAGCTACTCCTTTAAGCACAGAAGCAAGCAACAGCAGGAGTAGTTTCATTAAGAGAAGAGAAAGAGAAGAGAGAGAGAAGAGAAGCTGCACTGTACTCCTTCAAACTACTCCTGCTACTGGAGGAGTACTCCTGAATGCCTAAATGATTGGCCTATTCATTTGTTAACTGAAATAGGTTTAAGTTAATTAAAGTAAAAGGTTTCAGTTTATTTTAATTAATACAAAAGGTTTTAGTTAATTTTAATTAACTGAACAGGTTTAAGTTAATTAAAGAAAAGTTTCAATTTATCTTAATTAACAGAAAATTGTTTCAGTTAAAACAGAGAAGAGAGTACTCCTACAGTTTACTGAGAAGTAAGAGAGGAAGAGAGGACACTGCTGCACTTGCTACAGAGAAGAGAATAGCAAATCGGCTACTGAAACCATGCTGAAACTTTACTGAAACTACTCCTTGCAAGCAAACTGGAATATTTATAATGTTTTGTATTTGTGTCTTGGAAGGAGTATTGTGTGCACTTACTGCTACTGATCTTGTCTGTAGGGGACAACTACTCAAGCAGTGCAAGCAAGCAAAATTGCCAAGTTACTGCATCAAGTCCAAATTCAGTTAAAGCAAGTTCTTCCTGCTCGCTGCTGCTGCTCCCCCCTCTGCTCCAGTGCTCCACACGCTCTGCTCCGGTCCAGCACCACCATCCTCCTCCCGCTGCTCCGGTCCAGCACGGATCGAGCATCGCCACCCACGGATCGAGCACCACGGCTGTAAAAATGTCAGCTTTGACCAAGACCTAGCAGGCGGGGTGCTAGGGTTAGGGGTACGAATTCGCGGTGAGGAAGACACCGACGAGAGGGAGGTAGAGCGACTGGCAGCGAGCTATCTATTATATACCAATCCTATTATGAGTAGAGAAACTCTCCCTCTCCGTATGGGGAGGGAGAGTTTAGATATGTGTGTGCTTTCGATCTACCATCGGAGACACAGATGCAGACAAGATGAGTAGAGCAGCATGATCAGGGCCGTACCTCAGAAATTTTGGCCCCGGTGCGAAATGATAATCTAGGCCCCATATACAGGAAAACTAATCGAAATATTTTTCATTAACCATTGAGAAATATCAAAGATAAATCATGTCAAAAAAATATTTATTACTTTGAAATATTAAATTATCTTGTGTTCTTAGAATCGTGCCTACGTCTATTAGACATCTTAGAAAATTATAAGCCAGCCGGATGCATACATTCATGAAAGAGCAGCAAATTAACTTAAGAACAGAGGAGTTCAAAACAAAAAGGGACAAACAACCTACAGTTGTTGAGTGTTGATGGATGCAGACCATGAAGCAACAACGGCGTATAGCGCTCCGATTGCTTTGCTCCTCGACCAAGAGAAACAAAGGAAACTCCGATTGCTCTGCTGAGGGATGAAAGAGAGAATGAAGAATCAAACTAAATCCACCCAATTTATAAGTGCGAGGTAGCACCGTCGCAGCCGAATAAATCAGCAGTTGTAGCCATTTTTTTTTGAAACAATGTGAATCTATTGGAGAAAAATCAGAAAGAGGAGATCAGGAGACGAAGCATTAAGTTGCAGCGATTTGATTTGTGCCTGTCGCTGAGCAGAATTTTATGTGTTTGCGTACGCGACTGCTTCGACTGCCGTGAAGATGAGAAAGGAACATGACTGAGCCGGGGTTAAGGTCAGCAAGTTCGGCCGTGCCTTGTTTATTTAGTCTGCAATAATACCTGATTAGTTTTCTTGAGAACAAGTACCTGATTAGTTATAGTAATAACAATACTAATGTACTATGCTAAAAAAATTAGGGGCCCCAAGATTTTTTGGGCCCTGTGCAGCTGCTCCGGTTGCGCCTGCCCACATACGGGCCTGAGCATGATACTTTACTTTCACCAATCCTATTATATACCAATATAAGTAGAGGCATTAGTTGTGTGTCTATTCAAGGTTCTCTTGGATTTCAAAAAGCATCGCTGCCCGCATGCTGAAATTGCTTAGAGCATCTCCAGCCGCGCCCCCAACAAGGCTTCCCAGGCGACTTTTCGGTCGCCGACGCCAAAAAATCGGCCCAGTCGCATCCCGAAGGGCCCAATTTTCGCCGGCTCGGGCCAAAATTGGCGCCGGCGGACCCAACCCGAACCCGGCGTGCTGGGGGGCGCTCGGGGGCGCCGGGCGAATCGTTTTTGGCGTGAGAGAGCCGCGGGCCCTCCTTGCCAGCGACTCGTCTAGCTTCTCGCCGCTTCATCGTCCTCATCGCCTCGTTTCCCGCGGCGAATCAATGCCAAAGCTGCCGCCCGCTGCCGCGCCGGTCAGCCTCCGCCATTGATGCCTCACGGGCGGCGCAGTAAAGGCGTGACGACGCGCGTCCCCGCGCATGCCACGCGTAGACGCGGCGGCCACGCGTGCTCGCGGCGCCTCCGCCTATATAAGCTGACCCCAGCGCGCCGGTGGCACGCACACAGTCTCCACCGCCGACGCGCCCTCTCTCCACCTCCGACGCGCCCTCCCTCTCCCCCCGTCGTCCAGTTCAAAGAAAATGGCCGAAAGATTCCCAGGCGACAGCGCGGTGGCGAACGGCTTCGGCCGCCGACACCTTCACGAGGATGAAGTTCGGCTCCTCTTCGAGGCCGAGTACCCGGTCCTGCCGGACATGCGGGTGCCCGGGGCATGGAGAATCAGCGCCGGCGGGGTCCCGGTGCCACCACCACCCACTGGGGCGGCGCGGCGTGCGGAGATCGCGCGTATCCGCGCCTCCCTGCCGCGGGCGGCGAGGGAGGGGCCGCGCTACGTCCCCGACAGCCCGATCTGGGAGGCGTGCTTCCGCCGCCGTCACGCCGAGCAGCTCGAGGCCACCAACGGCGTCGTGCCCTCCGGCAGGCTCAACTCCGAGGGGCAGCGCCGATGGTGGGGCGTGCCCGGCCGCACGCTGGAGGCCGTCCTCGAGTACATCGAGGGCGGCAACACGCCGAGGCTGGAGTACCCCGAGCCCCCGTCCTTCTCTTGCCGCCGTGGGAGCTCGTGGATGCCGAGGCGCATGGACCCCGAGGCGTCCTCTTCCTCGTCCGGTCGATCGTCCTCTCCCTGTCTCCGCCCCGTCAAGCCGGAGCCCCAGGACACGCCTGTCAGCCGGCGCACCGGCAGCTCCGGTGTCCGCATCGCCGACTCCACCCCCGCCTCTGGCCGCCTCGTCCTCGTCAGGCCCAAACCGGAGCCCAGCCTCCCCCCGGAGTACGAGGAGATAGCCTGGCGCGGCTTTTCTGACGAAGACGCCCTACGGTGGGCGCGACGACTACCTCCGGACTGAGATGGTCCAGCAGACCCGGGCCCTGGAGGAGATCGCCGCCCGCAACCGTGGGCGCGAGGACGAGCACGGCGTCGTCATCCTCGACAGCGACGACGACGAGGACGCCACCGGAACGTTCAACCCGCCGCGCCAACCGGGAGAGGGTTGCAGCAGGGACGGCGGCCGCGGCGGAGGCGACGACGACGACGACGGCGACGGCGACTACACGTAGTTCTACAGCCTCCTCGGCATGTAGAACGGCGACGAGCGGCGAGGCGAGGGAGACGGCGGGCCTAATTGTGTGTTTTTTTCCTTTTTTGTAAAATATTTTAAATATGTATGAACTCTCGCCGTGTTTCGTTGAATTTGGTTTGAACTTGCCGAAATATGTATGAACTCGTCGAAAATGGTTGAATTTGCGCCATGTTTGTGCCACACTTTTAATTTTCACAAAACTCCGTGGGCGCCGCAACTGGGTGGCATCACGCCCCCAGCGCGCGTTTTGCGCCGGTGTGCCTCCAGGGGGCGATTTTTAGCGCCTCCTGGGGGGCCAACGGCTGAAGATGCTCTTAAATCTAGGAATCCAATAACTCCCGAATGTTCGGATTTTAAGCATTTCGGCCGAACATTTTTACATGGCAACTTTAGTTGATAGGGGATGGCAACTTCGTCATTTTTACATTTCGGGTTGCCATACTTAACTCCCGAACGTTCGGGAGTTATCATTACCAAAAATCTATTGATGAATTCCACCTCTTTCTTGGGGCATAGGTGAATCTATAATAAATTGATAGTAGAGCGTGTTGGCTAAATCCCCAACCCTCATGATGCACTTCGTTTGATTCCTATATTCTTATCTTGGATGCAACACGTATTCCTATATTCCGAGCGTAGCAGATCACACCCACTCCGATATTACTACATACACTTATCCGTGCGATTCTTACTCTGCAACCAATTCCACGACAATGCGCGCTTGCAGGGCTGGCTCACATTACATTCGGTTCAGAACACCAAGTTGGAGGAGCTTTGGCTCATCCATTCAAGGTTACTAAGTGAACTGGAGCCCCTCGTGTTCCAGCCTTGCCGGTTTATCTGCAACCTTCCTGTTTCCCGCCGGTCATCCCACCGTTCGTCCTCTGCTGCGCAGCCGGGAGATCTCTGCTCTTGTTTAAGTTCTCAAACATGTTCTCGTGTGGAACCGCTGTTATCTAGTGCTTGGGGAGGGAGACCGTTAGACCAAGCAGACACGACACAAGTCAGTGTCTGAAAATAATGAATGAATGGATACTGACTCATATCTCTTCTCGCCTTCTCTCCCCAATTCAGGAGAAACCCGACTCGTGGTGGCTTCAGGTTAGGGTCTCCTGGAGGAAGCCTCTCAGACATTTCTTTTACCTGATGATTATTGTATTGTACGGTTTTAACAGGTCACTAATGTGGAATGGTGCAAGGAAAAAGAAGAGACAAAAGTCTCAAACTATCGACCTGATCCATGGACAAGCATAAGAACACCTTTCCCCATTTCTTTTCAGCTATTTCAAAAGTAAATATATAGGACCAAGCATACCTCTTCTTTCAGTTTCTGAACCTCTTGCTTCAAAAGTTCATTAGCATCCTGGAAAGAGGCTGTGCCTCTTGCGAGTGAACTTTTGGGTGCCGTGTTTACCACTGTAGTAACAGTTACCTCTTCTTTCAGTTTTTGAACCTCTTGCTTCAAAAGTTCACTCGCAAGAAGCACAAATGGGTCTCCAGGATGGAGCAGTCCCTCGCACTGGGACTGCTCCATCCCAGACACCCATTTACGGTCTGCAGTATCGCCATGACCCAATCTTACATTTGCACCCTTGCCCCATGTGTAAACTTCACCAGCATTTGTCAAAACTGCAACATGATCAAGCTTCCACAAGCAACCTCCTCAACACCACCGCAGTCAGACCTTATCTTTTACTAGGTGTGCATACCTTCCATCATTATTGGGGTTGCCAAGCTGTCCATACACAGAGCTCCCTGAAGTTGTCAAACCCAATCGTAAGAGTATGGCCACATGCAGATTTGTGCCCTGAAGTTGTCAAACCCAATCGTAAGAGTATGGCCACATGCAGATTTGTGCCCTGAAGTTGTCAACCCAATCGTAAGAGTATGGCCACATGCAGATTTGTGCCCTGAAGTTGTCAACCCAATCGTAAGAGTATGGCCAAATGCAGATTTGTGTA
This sequence comes from Triticum aestivum, assembly GCF_018294505.1. Classification (NCBI taxonomy): domain Eukaryota; kingdom Viridiplantae; phylum Streptophyta; class Magnoliopsida; order Poales; family Poaceae; genus Triticum; species Triticum aestivum. The sequence goes on along the minus strand of NC_057799.1, from coordinate 645,561,339 downwards.
TGTTGTAGTATATCAGTAAAGAAGACACACGAGTTGGTTTGAGTTTCAAGGACCTGCCACCATGCCCAAGCCAATATTTGTCTCCATCTCCCCATGTAACTAGATTTCCAGATGAAGCATTTGACTGCATCAGCATCATAATAACATCCACAACAGCAGCACTATGCCACACCCCGCATGAAACAGAAATCATCCTCAAATGCTTCAAAGACTCCACTTCCTTTGGATACGAGATAGTTTCTTGATTCCCATGAACTAGGGCTCCAGAGTCCAGATGCACTGTCGCCAAATGTGTACAACAGTCCAGAACTAGTTATCAAAGCTGTATGGCATGTTCCGCAAGAGACAGTCGACACCTGAAGGCCTTACAGAGGACCTGAAACTCTTTTGGGAATCCAGTGACTCACGGTACTACCATGACCAAGGAGTCCTGCATTGTGGGTACCATCTCCCCAGGTGTAAAGATCACCTGTTGCTGTAACAGCACAAGTATGGAATTCACCAGAAGCCATTATTTCAACATTGCCGGTTGACAATGACTCGAGTAGACGTAGTTCAAAAATGCTTGTAGCAGCCCCATGACCAAGCCGCCCACTGCATTCTCTCCACATGTAAATACCTCTATCTGTCTTGTGATAAGTGCAGCATGCGTCACACCACAAGCCACGTAATTGACATCAAGCATTACATTTGACTCTAGGGGCTTTGGCACAAGAATATCGGTAGTTGCACCAGGGGAGAGTGTGTTTCCATCAGACGCTGATATTGAAGTGGTGTCACACATGACTTCTCCCCAAATGATTCAGAATCCTCACCACCAGAACCATGGCTGGATGTGCAGAGAGCACTGGAGACACTGACCCGAATGTCTGATGAATAAACACTTTTTACTTGCATAACTGACACGTCTGTCCTTTCTGAATATGCATATCCTCGAGAAGAATGGTCCTTAGAATTTGCAGAGCTCAACTTGTTCTCAAGGGAATCCGTGGTAAATGTAGAGACACTGCTTAGGCTACTTTCCCTGCCACACTGAAACAGAACATAGTAGAAAGTTCAGAATAGCACATCATGTTGTAAAGGTGTGGTTCATCTATTTTCTACAGGACTAGCAGCTGGACAAATGCACTTGAAAAGCAGATAAAGAACGAATTCACAGTTTTGCATATCACAAGAGAGCAATTTAGGTAATGGACTAGCACAAGTACAATTATGCTACTGGCAGCCAAAAGAACAACAAATGAAAAGTGGCAATAGAACAAACAAGCAACATTGGGCAGAATCATCGGAACTGTGCTACTGCTGTTAAGAGGTCTTTTAGACGTTATGCTAATTCTCCCATGTCAAACTGCATATTAGTATATGAACCGTGTGCGGGAAATAGTGAAACAATAGTCAACATATAAATATACTAGAGCATGAAAGGTTGATAGTGGACCAATAGTCAATCATAGAACTACACCTCATGTAAAGAATACTGATAATTTTCCTCTAAAAAAATACTGATAACTTTGCACGAAAACATAACAGCACCTCAAATGATATGATCATATGAAATTATCACTCGAGCAATGGTAAGAGATATATACAGTGCTTGGTAATGGGGAACAAACGTGCATAAAAGTAAGCTATGTTGAAGCAGAGAATTTACATCTAAAGAAAGGGCACCACTGCGCATTTCGTCGGTGTGTTGGGGTTGGGATTTGTGCTTTGCCTGGAGATACCAATGCACTGAGGCATGTAAACCACACCTGTGGTTCAACCTTATCCTTGCAAATCTAGGAAACAACATCAAAACTAACTACATGATATTTTTATTCAGAAATGGAAGAGAAAGAGTAGGTCAGATTTGTTTTCATTGTAATACCAGCTCGAGTGACTGCTTGCCGTCTTTATATATGAGAGAGAAGGATAAACGGTCCTTCTCAGCGAGCGGAAAACATTGGAAAACCAGCTGAACAGAACAACAGATGTTGAGACAGCAAAAAGACTTCAAAAGTGAAGTATGACCATATTGTTCAGAATGCCTTACAGTTCTTTGTCCGGACAGAACTCTGGAACACAGAAGCTAGTTTTAAACATTTCTCTTAGTTGCTTGAGACCCAAATAAGAGTTGATCCATCCTGTGAAGCATATAGAAGGAACCATTAATACTGTGCATAGAATTCACGTTTTTTTAGTTCTTGTTGTACAAATTCATCCATTAGAATTCGAAAACTCAAACTCGATTGAAAACTACGTTAAGGCAGCACCGTCCTCTGCTCGGCGGTACTGCTAAATTTTGTTTGCTCATTTTCCGGATGACCAAGGGTATTCAGAGCATAAATTTCCACACTACTATCCAGAGGCTTGTAGCAGTAACAATTCAAATCAGCTGTAATTCGCTACCATATGAAATCAAAACAGATCATTCCAAACTGTTATAAGGTCATACTGGATAATAGAGATCGCAATTATTCTAACTGAACTACACAAGAGTACGTCTTCTGCAGCACAGCACAAAAGAAAATTTTGTTACTCCGGAATAACAAAAAAAAAATTGTGCTCCATGTCTTTTGTTGACATACAACGAAAAACTCGGACAGTTCATCCATGTTAATACAAGACTTGCATCAATTGTCCAACATTAAGATGGAACACTTCATAACAACCCAACTTGCCGGAATTGTAACCAAATAAGAACGACAACTAGACAAATCAGCCAACATCTGGCAACCTAAACCCAAGAGGATTAGTGCAGCAGTTGTTCCCAAGCCTCCTAGGTTGCTTCAGAGCATCCCGTATGTCTGGACATGTCGTTCTCTTATGACCTTATTTTCGACAAATAGTACAGAACCAATTGTGTGCAGCATGTAAGGGACAATCAAAGATATAAACAGAAAGCAAACAATGAATCACTATCGTAATCGGTCCCAACAACAGCTGCTAGCTAGATCGTCAGCCAAGATGCAATGTGTCTGATAATCTTCCAAGTCCTCAGAATCTTCGCTTCAGACATAGGAGAACATAGGAGAGAAGCATTCACATTATGAATTCAATATAGGAAGCAGAGTATAGAAGGGGAAAACATAGTGCATGATAAGTTTCTAGGAGGCAATTATCAGGTCCTAGGAGGCCATTCGGAACCTGCCCATCAATTGCCTCAAGCTCAGAAGTTGAACGCTAAAAAGTGCCAACTCCTTAAGAGGACGCCCACTGCCAATCACGGTCAATTTCCACAAATGCACCAGCTGCTATTCCATACATAAAGCAAATTGCAAAATAATACTCCCTCCGTCCCAAAACAATGCATGGTGCACATCGCAGACACCAAACACGATCTACCGGACATGAAAATAAACAAATTATTTTTCAATTCCCTCCGACAGAAACCAATGCTAAGGCTCTGCTGCATTCTAAAGATTGTAGTTGTGCTAAAATGGATACTGGTTATGAGCATCTGAAGATGGCTTAACACATTCACTAAAGACCTTATCTTGCCTTAGTATGAGAATAAAAATAGTAATGAAAACCGAGGCTACAGCAAGAGAAAACATAAGATAGAGGACCAAAACATAAGAACTAAACATAGGAACAGAAGATATGGGGGAAATGTAGCTGAATTTCATCAATTAGGTAGCGTGCAGGAGCTCATTCTTCTGTTCCTGGTTAATGGACAATCCTATGAATCTATGATTGCTATTCCCAGTCTCACCTTGAGGAAACATGAGCTGGCCGTCATGCAAGGGATTGAAGAGACCCAACAGGATTTGTTCCATGTCTAATTATTCTCCATTTGATCTGCAAACAGCAGCTTCTGTTAAGCAGTAAAGATACATCAAGATTACTGAAATTGACTTAGTTTCTCTCACGGATTCCTAAAAGCTAAACTTCATCTGTAAGAGTCCACCAATGAATTCCAAGTATTAAAAACTAAAAGTAGAGAATGAGAACTCACATACACAATTTGTGGTAACCACTCTGTCTTCTTTCCTCCGCACCGGCACTTTTCTGCTTTCTGAAGAACCTGGCAAGGAAAAGCAAGAAAATATCACATGAATGAGATGTAATGGAACAAAATAATTTTCATGGTTGTTGATGGTTTGACTTTGCTATCAATCTTCTGGAAAAAATCTCAACTGACCTCATGAAAGGTAGGTAGCTATGACAGGTAGTTTCCTGTGTGGGTTCTTTTGATCTTCTCGACAGGATCTCACAATCAAGCAGCATCAAACCATGCCATTAGTCTTTCTTCTGGAAAGATTGTTTGAGATCTCACATTCAGATTTTCATGAATCGATCAAGAAAACCAAGCGTGAAAAACATAGTAAGCTAAACTGATAATAGAAACGGTGTAGGAAATAAAATAAGAGGGCAAGGCTTCTTCCTCTGATTCAGCTGATGCCGTAAAAGACAATGGATAATTGAATGACATATATTCCATGTAAGCTTCTACAACATAAAAGGAACAAAGGAAACAATATAAAACTAAACAGCAACTAACTAATGCAACTTAAATGAAAAGAATAGTTAAAACAACATAGCTTATAGCTCGGCAATTTGTAGTCGATAGACACACAAAGCTTGGTACTTGAACAAACAAACAACCACCTACTGGAAAAACATAATAAGTAGATAGATATAACTGGGCAAAGGGTATCATACCATACTTCATAGAATCTTCTCTTATAATGTTCTGCAGCATAGCTGAGCACCAAGTTTATCACAAGTTAAACAAGACTGATCAGTAGTTCAGGAGCAAGTTGACATGCCTGCATACTGTGTACAACTGATGCCATTTCACCAGTGAAAATAGAACGCACTACCATATTTCTGCCGACTAGGCAGAGGTTTTAAGCAAGACAAAAAGAAAACAAAGCATTTCGCTGCAGCAAGTTCCCACCAGACCACATCCATTTGATTCTAGTTGTAATAGAATGAAAGCATCTATTACTCTAGAGAGAGTAACATGCATGTGTTAAAAAAAATTCAGACACTATGCATAATGTGGCTTCTTAACGGTCAGACCAGAAATACTTCCTACAGCATGACTTGCAAGTTATAGCAGCAATGTAAGTAGAAATACACCATCTAGACTTGGCTTATAAAACAGAGTCGATACACACAGTCAAACACATTACATAGCAGATCGATACAGCAATAAGTTCACATCTTACATAGCTGAGCAAATACTTGAGCACCATCGAACATATCCCTCTCACAGAATAGCCTTTTTGGTGAAAGCACTGCTAATAATAGGTGACCAAGCAATGGTTATCTTCACCTTAGAGCCGTCGAGGTCACATTTATGTTTACTTATGCCGCAGTACTGAGGCCTGACCATGACAGAAGCTTGCACAGGACCAACAGGAGAGTAGGCTTCTATGACAACTTTCAGGGTTTCTTCCAATTCTTCAGAATCTTCACTCACTGTTCGTAATTCAACAGAAACAACATGCCTTGACAGATCAAGGTAACCATCTTCTTCGCCTATTGGCATCTTCCCGCCAGCACAATAACGAGAATCAAGCAATACAACTTGGGTGGGAGTGGCAGGGCCTTCACTACCATCTTTCTGAGGTGGTGAGGAGCAAGCAACTCTGCCTCCATAACTGAAAGGGCTTTGACTGCCTTTAACAATGCCGACACGCAAGAAAGTGGCTTGGACTGCTCCACTATACAGTTTCTGCAGGCTTAACTCGGTTGTGCAAAGACAGTTGTCAAAAGTGACAGTATAGAAACCATTATGGGTATCATAACCATTGTAATGGCCTTTTCTATTGATCAACACGCTGTCTTCAGACTTTGCTTCGCCGCCCTTGAGTTTTAGTTCAACTTCAAACTCAAGAGGGGATTCGGCTGAGATTGCACGAGATGGGCCAGTCAAGCACAAAAAGGAGTCCTGCAAGCACCATCATTACACACACTGAATTACAACAAACCGATGGATCAACAAATTAAGACACATGCATGCAACAAAGAGGAGATAAAAGGAAAGTTAACAGAATACGGCAGGCGCTTACTTTTTCGGTGATCTCTTGGAAGTTGTCCCTTAGCCGGTGGAAGAGAACGTTGCGCTTGCGGTCCACACTGTCTCGTGCGGCGATGACGCCATACACTTTGAGTGGCCATTGCAGGAGTGGCCATTCCAGGTCCAAACTGATCTTGGCAATCTTGAAGGAGAAGATCTGCAAGGTGATCCCACGAGTAGTATAATCGGATGGGATCTGTCTGGGCGTGTAGTGTGTAAAGTGCATGGGGCTCACTAGGGCTGCACGCACAATTTTGTTAAGAAAAATAGTCAACATGCGATCGATCCTAATAAACCATGAATTAGTACTTGCTACAAGGAAGGAATGAGCTGCATTGATAGGAATCATACAAAGCAATTAACAAGAAAAATAGTTAACATGCGATCGATCCTAATAAACCATGAATGGGTACTCCCTCCGTCCGGAAATACTTGTCATCAAAATGAATAAAAGGGGATGTATCTAGATGTATTTTAGTTCTAGATACATCTCTTTTTATCCATTTTGATGACAAGTATTTTCGGACGGAGGGAGTACTTGCTACAAGGAATCAGCTGCATTGATAGGAATCATACGAAGCAATTAACAAGAAAAGTAGTTAACATGCGATCGATCCTAATAAACCATGAATGGGTACTTGCTACAAGGAAGGAATCTGCATTTATAGGAATCATACAAAGCAATTAACAGTAATGAACTGGTGTTGGCCAAAAAAGTATCTTACTTGCGTATCCAAAGTGTCCAACTTTAGATCCAAGGCCTTGAAGGTAGGAATCATAGACCTCCTGATCATCCTCCATCTGCTTCCTTGCCTTCTCCTTGGGATCCTTCTCCTCCTCCGGCGCCACATAATCCTCCTCATACGGGTAGGTGTGCCAGAAAGGTTTCAGTTGCGATTTGAGCTTGGACATGCTGCCCTGCAGATCAGCTAACTCTTTTAAGATGCCGTCAATCACGGGCTGCGCCTTGTCCTCATCTTTCATCTCCTTGCTGCTGCTGCTGCTGCTGCACAGTGGGGCTGATGGTACGATCCTGAAATTCATAAAAACGACCATACTGTTCATCTGCTTGCAGAGCTCCTTGATCTCCTGCTCAGAGATGATGGAGTTTGATTTGCCTAGGTCCATCTCGACCTCCCCCTCCCCCAGTGTCGTCTTGTTCTCAATCTGCTGCTCAGAGATGATGGAGTGTTTGCCTAAGCCCATCTCGTCCTTCTGAACCTCACCGCATGGGATCACCGGATGCATCAGATTAATGAAGTCCATGTCGTCATTCCCCAAGTGCTCCGGACGCATCGAATTCATCTCGTAGTCGCTGGCAGGCATGACCTCAATCTGATCCTCAGGCCGAATTGAACTCGTACCTGGAGCACCCAGCTTGTGGATTTTGACCAGCGGAGGCCTCGCCTCCATGACGTCTTCCCCGCCGCCATCGGCCACCGCGGTTCTGATTTTGACCGGCGGAGGCCTCGCCTCCACGACGCCTTCCCCGCCGCCATTCGCCGCCGCCGCAAACGCACCTGGATCACTCAGCTTGCGGCGGATTTTGAACGGCGGAGGGCTCACCAGCCAAGGCCTCCCCTCCTCGATGTCTTCCCCGCCGCCATCCGCCGCCGCAGTTCTTGTGGGGGAGGTGATAGGGTTGTTGAGATTGCTATACTCTCCGCCGCCGCCGCCGCCATCCGCCATCGCAGATCTTGGGGATGGGGATGGGGATGTTGGCTGTTGAGATCGCCGCCGCCGCCGCCGCCTCTCCCCCGCCTTAGGCTTAGGGTTTCTATCT
>NC_057799.1:645185271-645185999 GCF_018294505.1 Triticum aestivum | reverse complement strand
TGACACTAAAATTATCAAAGTATTTTCTGTTCAAAACATTATAAGCAACCTCTAGTATTTTTGAAACTAAAATTATATAAAATTGATTCAACTAAAAATATCGAAGTATTTTCTGTTCAAAATCATTGAAAGCTAAAAGAATTTTCATAAAGAACTTTTTTTCTTAGAAACTTTAATAGCAAAAATAATTATCATAAAGTAAAATAAATAAGTAATTAGAAACAAAATAAAATAAAATAAATAAGTTTTTTGTTGTAAGTAGAAACAAAACAAAATAAATAAAGCAAAAAATAAAACAAAAAACAGGCAAAAAAATAAAAAATATGCCACCTATTGGGCCACCACGGCCTGAATACGACTAGAAACCCATCGATGGGCCAGGATTCAGGCCCGCAGAAGGCCCAGTAGGCCCATCAGGCATAGCAGTCACAATTAGGCCCGTAAGCCTGCAATGGAGAGGAGCTCAAGAGGGGAGCGGCAGTGGGGCTTATAAACCACTGCGCGCCCCTCTCAACTAGCGAGGTGGGACTAAACTAGCGAGGGGAGCGGCAGTGGTAGCAGCACAATGCCTTTAGTCGCGGTTGGGGAGGCGGACCGCGACTAAAGGGTACCCTTTAGTCGCGGTTGTTGTCCCCAACCGCGACTAAGGGGTCTTTCTGCGCGGGAACGAAAGCGGCGCCAATACCCTTTAGTCCCGGTTGGGGAGGAGGACCGCGACTAAAGGTACC
>NC_057799.1:645182065-645185261 GCF_018294505.1 Triticum aestivum | reverse complement strand
ATTGAGCCTCTCGTGATACAAACTTACTGAAATGTGAATACATATGTATTAACGCGCGCGACTCTCTTTCTTTTTTTAGCCCTCCGGATCGAGTACGACAAAGCGTGGCAAATCCAAGGCGATGAAAACAGGAGAAACATATGCCATTGAGTTTGTCAGTGAAACCGGCAAGCCCCTACAGCACACCTCAAAGTTTATCAACCAATGCGGAGTCGTTGTTAGAGACAACGTCCCGATCACCGTCCAGGAATGGAAGGAGCCAAAGAAGGCACGTCTTGGTTTCAATTTTGTCGACAAGAGAACGAAAAAGGATTGCTGGAGAAAGCTTATGGAACATTTCATTCTACCTCCGGAATACAACAAAGTCGATGAATTCGGTAACGAGGTTCCGGGTGGACGTCAGAGGAGGAGGCTAGTTAAAGAGTTCGCTCTTCAGAAGATGGGCGAAGCATTCCGGAACTTCAAGAAAAATTTAACCCGTGACTATGTCAACAAGGGCAAGACTCCGGATTTCAATGGACAACATGAGAAACTGAAAGATGGTTGGCCAGAATTTGTGAGGCAAAAGCAATCGGAGCATTTCAAGGAAATATCGAAAAAAATAAGGATAATGCGAGTAAGAAAAAGTTCCATCATATTATGGGGCTAGGAGGATACCGCCTTTCAGAGCCTAGGTGGCAGAAGATGGAGGAGGACCTGAGGGTGCGAGGAATCCCTCTAGGTACAGAGGGATGGGACCCAAGGGCCAAAAGCTGGTGGTACGGGCATGGGGGATCGCTAGACCCGAAGACAGGGGTGTGTGTTCACCGGCAGAGACAGTTTGCTCCCACCCAAGCCCTTATTGACGCAATGACCCAAGCTCAAGAGGGCTTGATCAAGTTCAACGGAGAGAAAGACGCACTGACAATAGCCCTCGGGAATGATGAACACGGAGGACGTGTACGAGGCAAAGGCAAAGTTCCGTGGAAAGTAGGGTTTTCCCAGGACAATGACCCGTACTATTACAGAAGCCGTAAGAGAAAGACGGACCGGGATGCAGATCTTATGACGAAGTTTGCATCGGAACTCCATGAGTTGAAGCAGACCGTGCATGAACTAGTAAAAGAAAAATCGGCTGCAGGGCCGCATGAAGATCATGAAGCGGATCGCGGAAGCCAGCAGCGGAGAAGCAGCGTGGCTTCCACGGATGCCCCGCCTGGTGCTAGTGCACCGATGATCGAGATTCGTGCACCGGAGCCTCACTACCCCGTGGATGATGTAAAGGAGATGAAAGAATGTGATCTGCATTATCCCGTGGGGAACGTTTCCACGAAGGTAGCTAGCGGCAGTGCTTTACCCTGTACACCTGGAGCACTCCACCACAACAACCCCATTGCATATGGCTATGCTCGTGTCACAGTGGAAGACATAGTCCAAGGGTTTGAGGACCTGGAGATTGACAAACCTACACCCGAAGGGGAGAGAAGACTTGGAGATGTCAAGCGCCAGTTCATTCTATGGAAAAAGAAGTACATAGTGTTTCCAGGCGAGGCGCCAAGGCTAGCAAGTCCACCCCCCTCCGATGGTGGTGGTGGTGGTGGTGGCGGTGGTGGCGGTGGTGGTGGTCGTGGTGGTTCACCTACACCTCCTTCACGCCATTCGACGCCGTCCCCCGATCCACAACCTCCGGCGGGTACGACGCCCCCCAATCCTCCTCCGGCGGGTACGACGCCCCCCAATCCACCTCCGGCGAAGAAGCAGAAGCAGGCGGACAGCAAGGAAACGCGCTCCTGGACTATTAACCCGGACCCTTATGTACCTAAGACCACAAGGGTACCGGAGCCATCACTGAAGCCTCTCCTCCCAAGGCCTGGGGAACTTAGTGAAGCTGAAACCAAATTGGCCGCGTCTGCTGATTATGAGAAATGGAAGGCGGATATGAAGGCGATAAAAGAGCCTGAGCCCAAGCAAGTATTCACTGAGAAGCAAAAGAAGTGGTCTAAGGATTTTTTGACGACACCGTCCCAAGCCGAGCTGAATATGCCTGACGACTATGGACATGAACTTCGTAGGCAAGCAAAAATATTGAAGGAGGAGAAAGAAGAAAGTAAAAAAAGCGGGAAACAAGTTGACCAGCTCGGGATGCAGAAGAAACAATCGATCCCCCCGTTCATAGTGAAAGCCGGTCCGGAAGAGGACCCCGAGATCATAGCAGCTGCGGCAGCACTTGGATTGACTGTAGCGAGTGCCATGAAACAAGCGTCCGAGATGGGTTTGACTCTTCGTGCCTTCTTAGGCCTTGAGGATGCGCCAGTATGTGAGATAGCATTACAATATGTGCGGAATGGGCCTCTCGTCGAGCCTGCGCGGGAGAAGAGTCTACCGCCACAAATGCGAAATCTGCTACGTTGGTACAAGCAATTCATAACATGGGCCGACAAAGAATATATTTATGCGGATGTTACAGAGGAGCATCACACCAAACGGTACTCTGTACAAGTTCATATGAGTGAATTGTTCCAGCTGTTCAATCTGCGCGACCTCGACAAATCTATGCTGAGTTGCTACGTTCTGTAAGTGATTTATTTCTACCTCATCTCGTTCTTCATTGCCTGCACTATATTGTTGCGTACGCTATTATGTAGATTGAAGATTTGGGAATGCAAAATAAGAAACATCCATGATGTTGGGTTCATTGACCCACATATCGTTAATGGACATGTGTTACAATATCACCCCGAAGACGTGGAGAAAGACTTGTACAAGTTTCTTAGAAAGCATCAACTCAAAAGTCATATTCTATTTCCTTACCGTTTTGGGTGAGTGTTTCTCTCTTGTGCCCATTCTCTTTTGTTTACTCCATGCATGGTATGTCTAATCGATGAGTTATGCATGACTGTGCATGTAACGTGTCCGCAGGTTCCACTGGATTCTGCTAAATATTGAACTTCACACCTCCAGAGTTCTAATCATGGACTCTATGGATTCGGATCCAAAGCGTTGGGCCGACATGAGAAAAATGCTGCAAAAGTAATTATTTTCAATCATTTGAGCTCTATATCGATCGGTCTCTTTCGTTCATTTCCTAATATCAAGTAACTAATAACTCCCTTGTTCATTTAATTTTCTTTGCCCTGTAGGGTTTGGAGACGGTTCTCAGAAGAAATTGTCGGTGAATTCAAACATGAGCTAGATTTCAGAAGGTTAGTTAATGTGG
>NC_057799.1:645181025-645182055 GCF_018294505.1 Triticum aestivum | reverse complement strand
AGAAAGAAAGAAGAAAGAGGAAGAAGAAGAAAAAAAGAAGAAAAAAGGAAGAAGAAAGAACCAAATGAAAACCAAAAAGAAAAACAAAGAAAACAAAACAAAATACTTGGCAGTGCTCAATAATCTTATTTTTTAATTCCTCCTCCTGTATGTCCCCTTAATCTTATTTTTTAATTCCTTTATACTTAAAGAATTTTTAGTACATGCAGGAGTGACATATGGCGGACGATAGAGCCGAGCCGCTTAGGAATCCGGAGGCTGAACATTATCTAATGAGCATCATCAACAACGAGATTCCTTATGTGTCGGGCTCAGAATATGAGCAAGAAGAGGATGTAGTCTCTTCTTTTCTGAACCTTGAAGGTGGAACAGAGATTGTCGATGATCAAGAAGGTGAAGGAACGGACATTGTCAACGGAGGTCAACCGTCAACAAACGACGATCTCGAATTGCAAGTAGCAACCACCTCCGGCGAGGTATATATATATATTGAGCCTCTCGTGATACAAACTTACTGAAATGTGAATACATATGTATTAACGCGCGCGACTCTCTTTCTTTTTTTAGCCCTCCGGATCGAGTACGACAAAGCGTGGCAAATCCAAGGCGATGAAAACAGGAGAAACATATGCCATTGAGTTTGTCAGTGAAACCGGCAAGCCCCTACAGCACACCTCAAAGTTTATCAACCAATGCGGAGTCGTTGTTAGAGACAACGTCCCGATCACCGTCCAGGAATGGAAGGAGCCAAAGAAGGCACGTCTTGGTTTCAATTTTGTCGACAAGAGAACGAAAAAGGATTGCTGGAGAAAGCTTATGGAACATTTCATTCTACCTCCGGAATACAACAAAGTCGATGAATTCGGTAACGAGGTTCCGGGTGGACGTCAGAGGAGGAGGCTAGTTAAAGAGTTCGCTCTTCAGAAGATGGGCGAAGCATTCCGGAACTTCAAGAAAAATTTAACCCGTGACTATGTCAACAAGGGCAAGACTCCGGATTTCAATGGACAACATGAGAAACTGAAAGATG
>NC_057799.1:645158901-645181015 GCF_018294505.1 Triticum aestivum | reverse complement strand
CAAGAAAAAAAGAAGAAAAAAGGAAAAAGGAAAAAAGGAAGAAAAAAACAGAAGAAAAACAAAAGAAAACAAAAGAAAACAGAAGAAAAAGTAAGAAGAAAAAAAGAAGAAAGAAAAAGGAAAGAAACCAAATGAAAAAAGAAGAAAAGAAAGAAGAAAGGAAGAAGAAGAAAAGAAAGAAGAAAGAAACATAAGAAAAAGGAAGAAGAAAAAGGAAGAAGAAGAAAGAAAGAAGAAAGAGGAAGAAGAAAGGAAGAAGAAGAAAAAAAGAAGAAAAAAGGAAGAAGAAAGAAACCAAATGAAAACCAAAAAGAAAAACAAAGAAAACAAAACAAAATACTTGGCAGTGCTCAATAATCTTATTTTTTAATTCCTCCTCCTCTATGTCCCCTTAATCTTATTTTTTAATTCCTTTATACTTAAAGAATTTTTACTACATGCAGGAGTGACATATGGCGGACGATAGAGCCGAGCCGCTTAGGGATCCGGAGGCTGAACGTTATTTAATGGGCATCATCAACAACGAGATTCCTTATGTGCCGGGCTCAGAATATGAGCAACAAGAGGATGTAGTCTCTTCTTTTCTGAACCTTGACGGTGGAACAGAGATTGTCGATGATCAAGAAGGTGAAGGAACGGACATTGTCGACGGAGGTCAACCGTCAACAAACGACGATCTCGAATTGCAAGTAGCAACCACCTCCGGCGAGGTATATATATACATTGAGCCTCTCATGATACAAACTTACTGAAATGTGAATACATATGTATTAACGCGCGCGACTCTCTTTCTTTTTTTAGCCCTCCGGATCGAGTACGACAAAGCGTGGCAAATCCAAGGCGATGAAAACAGGAGAAACATATGCCATTGAGTTTGTCAGTGAAACCGGCAAGCCCCTACAGCACACCTCAAAGTTTATCAACCAATGCGGAGTCGTTGTTAGAGACAACGTCCCGATCACCGTCCAGGAATGGAAGGAGCCAAAGAAGGCACGTCTTGGTTTCAGTTTTGTCGACAAGAGAACGAAAAAGGATTGCTGGAGAAAGCTTATGGAACATTTCATTCTACCTCCGGAATACAACAAAGTCGATGAATTCGGTAACGAGGTTCCGGGTGGACGTCAGAGGAGGAGGCTAGTTAAAGAGTTCGCTCTTCAGAAGATGGGCAAAGCATTCCGGAACTTCAAGAAAAATTTAACCCGTGACTATGTCAACAAGGGCAAGACTCCGGATTTCAATGGACAACATGAGAAACTGAAAGATGATTGGCCAGAATTTGTGAGGCAAAAGCAATCGGAGCATTTCAAGGAAATATCGAAAAAAATAAGGATAATGCGAGTAAGAAAAAGTTCCATCATATTATGGGGCCAGGAGGATACCGCCTTTCGGAGCCTAGGTGGCAGAAGATGGAGGAGGACCTGAGGGTGCGAGGAATCCCTCTAGGTACAGAGGGATGGGACCCAAGGGCCAAAAGCTGGTGGTACGGGCATGGGGGATCGCTAGACCCGGAGACAGGGGTGTGTGTTCACCGGCAGAGACAGTTTGCTCCCACCCAAGCCCTTATTGACGCAATGACCCAAGCTCAAGAGGGCTTGATCAAGTTCAACAGAGAGAAAGACGCACTGACAATAGCCCTCGGGAATGATGAACACGGAGGACGTGTACGAGGCAAAGGCAAAGTTCCGTGGAAAGTAGGGTTTTCCTAGGACAATGACCCGTACTGTTACAGAAGCCGTAAGAGAAAGACGGACCGGGATGCAGATCTTATGACGAAGTTTGCATCGGAACTCCATGAGTTGAAGCAGACCGTGCATGAACTAGTAAAAGAAAAATCGGCTGCAGGGCCGCATGAAGATCATGAAGCGGATCGCGGAAGCCAGCAGCGGAGAAGCAGCGTGGCTTCCACGGATGCCCCGCCTGGTGCTAGTGCACCGATGATCGAGATTCGTGCACCAGAGCCTCACTACCCCGTGGATGATGTAAAGGAGATGAAAGAATGTGATCTGCATTATCCCGTGGGGAACGTTTCCACGAAGGTAGCTAGCGGCAGTGCTTTACCCTGTACACCTGGAGCACTCCACCACAACAACCCCATTGCATATGGCTATGCTCGTGTCACGGTGGAAGACATAGTCCAAGGGTTTGAGGACCTGGAGATTGACAAACCTACACCCGAAGGGGAGAGAAGACTTGGAGATGTCAAGCGCCAGTTCATTCTATGGAAAAAGAAGTACATAGTGTTTCCAGGCGAGGCGCCAAGGCTAGCAAGTCCACCCCCCTCCGATGGTGGTGGTGGTGGTGGCGGTGGTGGTGGTCGTGGTGGTTCACCTACACCTCCTTCACGCCATTCGACGCCGTCCCCCGATCCACAACCTCCGGCGGGTACGACGCCCCCCAATCCACCTCCGGCGAAGAAGCAGAAGCAGGCGGACAGCAAGGAAACCCGCTCCTGGACTATTAACCCGGACCCTTATGTACCTAAGACCACAAGGGTACCGGAGCCATCACTGAAGCCTCTCCTCCCAAGGCCTGGGGAACTTAGTGAAGCTGAAACCAAATTGGCCGCGTCTGCTGATTATGAGAAATGGAAGGCGGATATGAAGGCGAAAAAAGAGCCTGAGCCCAAGCAAGTATTCACTGAGAAGCAAAAGAAGTGGGCTAAGGATTTTTTGACGACACCGTCCCAAGCCGAGCTGAATATGCCTGACGACTATGGACATGAACTTCGTAGGCAAGCAAAAATATTGAAGGAGGAGAAAGAAGAAAGTAAAAAAAGCGGGAAACAAGTTGACCAGCTCGGGATGCAGAAGAAACAATCGATCCCCCCGCTCATAGTGAAAGCCGGTCCGGAAGAGGACCCCGAGATCATAGCAGCTGCGGCAGCTGCGGCAGCACATGGATTGACTGTACCGGGTGCCATGAAACAAGCGTCCGAGATTGGTTTGACTCTTCGTGCCTTCTTAGGCCTTGAGGATGCGCCAGTATGTGAGATAGCATTACAATATGTGCGGAATGGGCCTCTCGTCGAGCCTGCGCGGGAAAAGAGTCTACCACCACAAATGCGAAATCTGCTACGTTGGTACAAGCAATTCATAACATGGGCCGACAAAGAATATGTTTATGCGGATGTTACAGATGAGCATCACACCAAACGGTACTCTGTAGAAATTCATATGAGTGAATTGTTCCAGCTGTTCAATCTGCGTGACCTCGACAAATCTATGCTGAGTTGCTACGTTCTGTAAGTGATTTATTTCTACCTCATCTCGTTCTTCATTGCCTGCACTATATATATATATATATATTGTCCTAACTATATTGTTGCGTACGCTATTATGCAGATTGAAGATTTGGGAATGCAAAATAAGAAACATCCATGATGTTGGGTTCATTGACCCACATATCGTTAATGGACATGTGTTACAACATCACCCTGAAGACGTGGAGAAAGACCTGTACAAGTTTCTTAGAAAGCATCAACTCAAAAGTCATATTCTATTTCCTTACCATTTTGGGTGAGTGTTTCTCTCTTGTGCCCATTCTCTTTTGTTTACTCCATGCATGGTATGTCTAATCGATGAGTTATGCATGACTGTGCATGTAACGTGTCCGCAGGTTCCACTGGATTCTGCTAAATATTGAACTTCACACCTCCAGAGTTCTAATCATGGACTCTATGGATTCGGATCCAAAGCGTTGGGCCGACATGAGAAAAATGCTGCAAAAGTAATTATTTTCAATCATTTGAGCTCTATATCGATCGGTCTCTTTCGTTCATTTCCTAATATCAAGTAACTAATAACTCCCTTGTTCATTTAATTTTCTTTGCCCTGTAGGGTTTGGAGACGGTTCTCAGAAGAAATTGTCGGTGAATTCAAACATGAGCTAGATTTCAGAAGGTTAGTTAATGTGGATAAGCAGCCACCGGGGACCAATCTATGTGGATACTATGTTTATGAGAACATCCGGAGAATAACCTCTGAGCGGAAGGCATCGGATAGTGTGCGGAACGCGACGGATAACTTGCGGAGGAGGCTTAGTCCAGAAGCTCGCTTCCGACCAATTCAAGATGAATTAGCAGGATTTTTCTTCAGGGAAGTCATCAATCCTAAAGGAGAACACTATACCGAGGACGCAGACATTTATATGCATACCCGAGATTGAAACTTGTTCGAAGTTGTATATGGTCCTCCATCCTAATTGTGTATGGAAACTTGTTCGAAGTTGTATATGGTCACCCGAGATTGAATATATATTATATATTCCTCTTGAATTCTTCTTGTTTGAAATTTCATATGCATGTATATAGTATTGTAGAATATGGGTACTGAAACTTCATCAAAATTAAAACAAAACACAAAATAAAATATAAAAGAAATAAAACACTACAAATTAAAAAGAAACCAGGTTTAGGGGGGCTAAAACCCTAAACCTGCGGACGAGGCCTTTAGTCCCGGTTAGCCACGAGAACCGGGATTAAAGGTCCTCCGCCCCGACGGACCCCTGGCGGCCACGTGGACGGGCCTTTAGTCCCGGTCAGCCACGAGAACCGGGACTAAAGCCTTTAATCGCGGTTCGTAAGTGGCGCGACTAGGGGGGGGGGGTCTTTAGTCGCGCATATTTAGTCCCGGTTGCACAGCCGGGACTAAAGGCTGTTGCGAACCGGGACTAAAGGGCTTTTTTCTACCAGTGTTACGAGAGATCCAGATGGTACAAGCACTTCTAGAACCGCTGCGAAAAGCTATCCTCTATTCAGTTGATAATCAGACGACAGTTGGTGCTCTCTTTGTTATCTACTCCGTCTAATTTGGCCATATTTTCTATTGGTTTTCACATTTTGTTGTTATTAGATTTGTTGACATTTGTATTGTACATATTGTCACCTTAATTCTATGTCTTGGATTTGGACAACATTATTTTCTTTTCCATACCATGTTGTAAATCGGCTGCGTTGCAGTAAACAACACCCAATTCAAACTCAGATGATGAAATCAAACTCATCCGATGCTTACAAGATTTCATAAGCTAGGTTTGTCACCAGCTACATTTTTTTGAGTAATCATCTGCCCATTATGCATGAGCTATTTGTACAGGAATTCCAGCGCCACTTGGCGGATTCACAAGCCACGTGTGGCGCCCCACAGAGAGGGGTAGAGAACTTCTAGCAATAGTATGAGCCCCCATGTTTGAGTTACTGTTTACATATTGAATTTCATGTCGGCCGGTTCCTCGCGCAATCAATCAATCAACAATAGGCCCCAGATTTGGTTGGGCTCTGGGCCAGCTATGGGTTGAGGTTGGCAAGATTTGATATCTCTTCTTTCTCCTTCCCGCGCGTGGAGGATTCTCAACCTATGCAAAAGCCTTCGCATGACTTGAGGAGGGACGTCAGGGTAGTTCCGTCTGTCTGTGCAAAGTCAAAGTTGTCCAGGTTAGACGTGGCATGCTGCGGCATCCAACCAAAACATGGCCTAATATTTTTGTAGCATAAAGTTGTCTGTAGGGAAAAAATGGCATGCCCATAAAAACATTACTGAAAAAATGTCTACAGGTTCAGAAAGTAAGTATAAAATTACCAATATGTATCAACTTTTAAGGCATTTTAAGATAGACAGTCACTTGAAAGGAAAACATATTGGATTGCATGACACAGTTGATACATTCAAATCAATCTAACCAAACTAGAAAGGACCCTTGGATGTTGCCGAACCTAGAAAGGACACATAGATTGACTTGCTCCACTACTTAGCATTTTAGTCTTGTTCTTCATAACCAAACTTATAAATTGGTACAGAATGCTATAAAAGCAAAAGTGAAATATGTTGACTAAAATGTGTGTTTAATCATAACTATCTTCTACTGAAAATACACAGCATGCAAAAAAAAATCAGAATCCTCACTTAGCCAGTGCCGCCCTTCATTCCATTTCTTGCAGATTTCTTCTTCATTACATGATCCGCTAGGCTTTTTCACGGGATAATTTTCTTCCAATATAGTCAAAGATTGCTTGACATCATGTTCTTGCCTCTCACAGGAGAAATCCAGTTCGTTGTAAATCTTGCCTTCAACATTAGTACTAGCTCCTTTTCGAACTTTGGAGCCAGTGTGTAAATCAATGTTGTTGGGTTTCCGTTTTCCCGAAGAATGATCTTCGCATAATCTGATCGCCACAGCTATCTTCAAATCTTCTTTAGCCTTCGTAACCAAGATGCCCAATTTGCCCAATTGTAAAAACTTATCTGAATTGACACTAATAACATCATTGTAGACAGACAAGACATCAACCTTAGCAAAGATTGTATCATATCCAGATGCATGGTCCATTATCTTTTGATGCACGCCACATGGAAAAATCTAAAAGAAAGACACTTTAGTCCACTACTAAATGACAACTTCCAGCATACGCATACTCAATACACATCTAAAGATATTATGATTCACCTTATCAGGGTGGCAAACTTTATATGATGCTCCAGGGTAACAGATCACCTTCAGAGCTGTTGCAAAGTGGATTGAAATCCAGTTCTTAGCCTCAATGCAAGATTTAACCAGAAAATCCTTTAGAAGAAGCCGGAAGAACTTTAAATGTTCCTTTTCACGTGATTCATTTTCATGCAAGCTATGAGCTTCCTTAACAATAGAGTCATTAACCTGGGTAAAAAGGAGCATTTGCTTCATCACGAAAGCAACATGAAGGTAAAGAATTGTAGGAGATGTTATGCATGCTGATGAATAGAACAAATTGGGGCTCTCGGTGTCAATTTACAGTACGATATGTCTATATATGAAAAACATCAACCATTGGTGATAGAGGGCTATAAGTACACAATCAGTTAAAGAAATCTAGCATTTCATAACAAGAGTAGATTTATTCATGCTTGATATAGATGCTCAAAAGAGAAGAAAAGAAAGTACTAACATTGACCAGGAAGAACATCACATGTGAGAAATAAGGAAGGACAAGCGTAAGCTCACCATCTCAGGCTTAAAATCAATGTAATGTTGCCTTAAGAATAATGTTAAATCTTCATCGGGATTTGATAGTTTTCTAGGCAATAAAGGATACATGAGATTCTCCAGACTGCAAATAATCACCTCACAATCCGGAACATGAACATGTAGACTTGTTATTCTCTGAAAAAGCAAATAGTGATCAATATTGTTCGTCAAGACATAAGCTACAAGAAAGATTAGCAAGTATGCTAACCTGGTTCATTTCAATTATTCTTTTATATTCAACATTCCCAAGAAGCTGGATGAAGGCACCGTCTCATTTTTTATGAATTCCTCCATGAACATGTAGAGTCTGGAGGAATTCATATCAAGCAGCTTGATTCGACATTCCCCCATGAACATGTAGATTCTGGAGGAATTCATATCAAGCAGCTTGATTCGACTTCTTATCAGTTAAATTACAAAATAACAACTAGCAATTCATGGGTTACCATTTATGTTGCACCCGTTCGTCGCAACAAAAATTTGACAATAAACACTGGTGAAACATTGCAGCGAACTTTGGAAAGTCTAGAGTTGGCAACAGAAGGCGTAAGGAAATATGGCAAAAAGTAATAAGAGAGTATATGTGAGCGGTACTAACAAGCGGTGGTAAGCATTCCCAGAAGTTCTGTAGAATAAAAAAGAGAAATCGATTAGATGATCTTGAATTTCTCATTGATAAATGCCAAAAACTAAGGAGCATCAGCAACGAAAACGAGTACCTCCACCCGATCATCGAGGTAGTCCCCATCAAAAGAGAAATTTGCGATGCCAGTAGGTGCTTCGTATAGCAGCATAGCCATGTCTCCTGCAGAGAAACCAATTAACCAAGCAAACTTAAGCAAATGGGTGCTGGCCCAGGCCCGACGCGGAGTACACGCGGCGGCGAGTACAATGACAAAAGGCAAAGCTGGCTTCTCCTATCGATCAAGCTAAGCTATTCTGCTCTCGATTCATTGGACGTGAACTAGCTAGTTGTATCTACTAGTAGTGCTTCTAGCCGGAATTGACCTAATCGTTCTACTGGTGACTAGCAGCGATACAGCACGCAACACAATTGGATATCCATACTGATTCGCGACACAACTTTACAGGGGGGGTATAGCAAGGTACATATATATAGCAGCTAACCAACAGGAGCTAGCCTACCCCGGTGCCCAACTAGTCCTAAACGGACACATACACACACGTAATTCAGAGTACACGTATGGAATACTTACTTCAATCGTGTTTCACACCAACAATGGGATTACACCTTCGATCTGTTCCGTGCGAAGAAAGAAACCGAAGACGCCCCGCCTAGTTTTAGCAATTGATTTCCTGGAGCGGAAAGTTGTCAGGCTTTTTAATCTTGATTATGTATCTGCATATTTGTTTTGAGTCCTACTTGGAACTTAGATGTCTAGGGAGTAACGAGTCCGGCGAAGCTTCAACAAAGATGTGTGGAGAAGGCGAGATGCCAGACCGCCGTGAGAAGCGGCAAGACGTGATGAAGCTGGAGCGTGACCGGCTGCACGATGAGGAGGAGCTGGGTGATCCGGCAAGGTAGTTAGCTGCGTGTGTTGGCTGGGTCATGTGTTAGTGACTAGGATTTGTGCATGCACTAGTTAGTTAGTTAGTGGCTGCATGCATGAGTTGCATGGCCAGGTTGCGTGGGCGTTGAGAAAGGATGGCGTGCATGTAGCCAGTAGGTTAGTGCGTGGAGGCCGAGTCTTGTGCATCGTGGAGAGATTCCAGGGATGCATGGTCTTATCTTGTACTGCCTACTTAAGTTAAGAAAATGAATGAGAAGAAAAGGCCGTGAGGGCTGAAGGAAAAACCATGTAGTGCATGTGTGTCTCACCGGGAGTGAAAGCAAAGCTGTGTTCTCCACGGTAAGGTGTGTGTGTGTTGAGTCTTCCCCTGGTGTGTGTTCTTGTGTGAGACAAAAGTGAGAAGAGAGAGTTGTGTGAGGCAGCTCGAGGTAGATGAAGAAGCAGCGCCACGAGAGGCGGCACCAACAAAAGTGTCTCGCCGCATGAACGAGCCTCTCTAGGGTTTCCTTTCTAAGTTTCTAACCCTCACGCCTCACGGCTCCAGATTTCTATTATAGGGAGAGAGAAAGAGAGAGATCTGGCGTTGGAGGGGTCGCCGGTGCCGGCGTCCAAGTTGCTGGGTATCGATCGGATTGTTTGTGGGAAAGCCTTTGGAGGAACAGGGAAAGTCCAAGGTGCTGCTATACAGACCACGTTGTGTTTGGACATGGGCTGGCCCGGCCGACCGGCCTGTTCCACGCGCTACTGTGTGCGTGCTGGGCAGGGTGTATGCGGCGAGCGGCTGCCGCGGTTGTGGTGACGAAGTGTTGAGACAAAAGCCCTGCTGCAGCAATGATCGAGGTTGCTACGATGACGGCATAGTGAAGGAAAAGATGCAGCAAACTACTGTAAGAAGGGTTACCACTACACAGGTACACACGCGACCTCGTAAGCCACCGCCAGGACACTTTAAAATTCATGTGGACGGCGGAGTCCTAGGAACCATGGGAGGTTCGGCGGCAGCAATATGCAGAGATGAACATGGGAACTATATGGGTAGCTCAGCACTTGTCGTGCAAGGAATTACAGATCCACCAACTCTAGAAGCAATGGCGTGTCGAGAGGCTTTGGCGCTAGCAGAAGACCTGGGAATCCAAAGTTTTGTGGTGGCCTCCGACTGTCAACAAGTGGTCTCGGACATCAACGCTGGAGCAAGAGGAACTTATGGAGCAATTATCAGAGAGATAAACATTAGATCATTGCCTTTTCTTTGTAATTTTATTTTTGAGAGTCGTGCAGTCAATGTAGAAGCACACCGTCTAGCCAAGTTTTCTTTTTCGAGAGGACCGGGGCGCCATGTTTGGCTTGGTGCACCCCATGACCTCAGATGTATCCCACACCATGTGGACTTTCATGAATAAACTTGGCTTTCACCCCTCAAAAAAAAAGCAATGATCGAGGTTGCTACGATGACGGTGGGACGCTACCGCAAGAGAATGGGCGGGGATGTTGTGATGATGACGACTACGAAACGGTGGCCATGTTGCGACGGTCGCAACCGCGCAATGATAATGTAAGGGAGCGGACAGAGCTGCTATTCCGACCACCATCAACATTCAACAACAGCGTGTGAACTGGCTGAGGTGATGATGAGATAACATGGTGCGACCGTGGCCTGGCTTGCTTCCACGGCGTGGCGATGTTGCGATGACGACGGTGACCGGGCCGCTTCAGCGATGTTGTGAACCTCGAGGACTGCAAAAATGCTGCAAGGTGTGTTGTGGCAGCTGCCTGGTTGCTTTTCGACAACACAGTGATGGTGTGCTTCAATGATGTTGTGAAGCTCGATAGTTGATGGATCTAATGGTGCGAGCGAGCCGACATTGTTGCAAGGCTAGCGCGACCCGTCGATGCAGAACCGGTGAGACCGTGCACGCGATCGTCGACCACCGTTGCTGCCAAGGGCGGGAAGTCGATGCTGGACCGGCGCCGTCGATTTCACCTTTTTGCAGCCGTTTCATTTGTGTTGCAAACCTCTGGCCGATGCTCCGAGGGTCACTTGCCAACGAGAGTGACGAGGCTGACTAGCGGCCGGCAAAGTGTTGCGAGGACCGCTCACCGGGTGGATCACCAAGCGGGAGATTCAATGCTCGAAGTCACTACCGTGGTGTTGCGAGTCTGTGCGCTGATGGGAGCATCGGTGCTGCGAGATTGCTCGTCGGCGGGAGTATCAATGCTAGAATGGGAGCAATATATTACGAATCATTCATCGGTGGTCCATGCTTCCAACCGTGCCGCCATGCTGGGGGTGTCAGCTGTGAGTCGGCGAGCTGACGGGAGAAGGGGTTGTGTTTGTGCTACGATGGTGGTCGTGAGGCGAGCAGGACTAAAGCAGCAATGCAACGTGCACGGAGTTGCAAAGTGGACGGATAGCACAAGCACAATCGAGCGACCACGTGTTTGTAATCAGACGATGATGGACATGAATAAAAACCCAATTGGTACAGTCGGATGGCGTCTGGAGCCCACCTTATATTATTGTGTCAAGTTTGTTTTGTTTATTTGATTATTTGTGAAGTCGAAATCTTTTATCAACATCATGGTGGAGATATTGTGATTCGACAGCCTACACTTTTAGGGGATCATCCCCAGCACAAGTAAATTCGTCGCTCAAGGCTTCACATCTTTTTGGGTGGGCAAATCAAGTGGCTTTCATAAACCTTCATTGATAACTGTGCGGGTGAAAGCATGGCAAGATCGTTGCTCTGGTCTAAGGCACTCTCTTTACCGAAGTTTTGGGAGTATTTCGTCTTGGAGAGATTGATACCATATAGAAGATGTTTCTAAAAGATCCCATAGTAATTCTTAGTTATATGAGTTATTGTATGTTTTGGATCTTAGACCCAAAACAGTGTACTTGTAATAGTTCTGAGTATGAATAAATTACAGGTATTTCTCAAGAAAAAGTTTGTTGTGAAGAACCTCTTAGTCTCCTTCTCCTTAGGGTTTTGGTGACTCTTCTCTTTCCCAGGGCCGCTGCAATTCTCGATCGGGCTGATTAAGGGGTTATCCTCATATCGCTTACTGGCCTTGGTAAGGTGTTGTTTGAGGATAGACCACCGGTGCATAGGGCCGATAACTCTGGGTGACTGTGGTGAGTCGAACGACATTGTGTGGCAGGCTGAAGCAATGACATTTGATATAGACATGCTCTACACCGCAAACATTATACCTCGCTTATTGTGAGCTAGTGAGCACTTGCTCTCGTGGGGGCTGACTTGGGCTGATTTAGTAATGCGGGGCACCACATTATTTTTTTCGTTTGCTCTTCTCAGCTTGGTTTCCTCCCCAGTTTTACAGGTCTGGTATTCGTGTAATTGGTTAGTTTTATGTCCATTTCAATTTTTCTTCTATTTTCCCTTATTTTATTTCCGTTCTACCCCTCTTTTCCTTTTTGCCTATTTATTCTTTTTTTATCTAAGAACCAATTTTGACATACAAAAACATGTTCTAAAAATACAGGAACATTTTAACAAAGATATACATATAATGTTTTCTAAAATATGAATATTTTTTAAAAGAGCATGAACACTTTAAGATCTATTTTAAATAGGTGGACTTTTGAGCTACATAAAACAATTAATGCTAAAAACTTAGATTACATAAACATGTTTTACATAAAATATTAAAAAAATACGTGAACATTTTCGTATTATACAATTAACTAACTAATTCATATGTGCAAATATTAATTATAACAAGTGACTATATTTATTACTTTTTGGATTTATTTTGGTCGGCAATATGCCATTGCACATCGGCCATTCATCGTGTATTACAAACGGAGTATACAGCTCTTTTTTACCTTCTGAAAAAACATGTTAATGGGTGACGACAAAAGCCTGCCAGCTAGTTGTTCTCCGCAGCGTGCGAGCGGATTTCCAGGAGGGTAATTAACTTCCATTTATTTGCTTGGAAAAATCATCAAGAATTTTCAAAATGTTCTTGAATCCAAATAATGTGAGAGATTTCAAGAAGCAATGTTCTCAAACTTGAAAATTGCTTGTGAATTCAAAAAATGTTCCTGTATTTTAAAAAATGTTCACAAATTCAAAAATTATTTATGAGTTTCAAAACATTGTCACGAATTTTATAAAATATTTGTGATTCCAAAAAATGTTCACGGTTTTGAAAATATTCATGACTGTAAAAGGGTTCACGGATTAAAAAAGTGTTCCTGACTTCACACATATTCATGATTTCATAAACTGTTCATGAATTTGGAAAAAAGTTCACGGTTTAAATAAATGTTTCAATTTAAAAATATGTTCGCAAATTCAAAAACTTTCCGTGAGTTCAAAAATTGTTCATTATTTTAAAAAATCATGAAATTGATAAATGTTTGCAAAAATAAAGAAGGAAATAAAAAGTAGAAAAGGAAACAGGAAAATTAAAATTAAAATAAAAAACGAAATAAAAAAGAAATAAAACAATGAACAAAAAACAAAGAAATGATCTGGAAACGTTCTAGAACCTTCTCTAAGCCGGAAGAGGGACCTGCGTTATATGCGATGGCCCAAATTCACGTAGCAAGGTCTGGCTTATTGCAAGACAAAGCGCTCCTTCACCTGACAACTGTCCTAAATGGACGAGCCCATAAGCACTATCATAGACATGGAAGAGCATGTAGGCACCTATTTTTTTGTAAATGTTCTAAATGCATGTAAAAGGACTTAATTTAATTAAAAAAGTAAAAATATGCATCTTAAGTTAGAAGCTTTTATAGCAATGCAATGAAAGTGTTAGTGTAACAGTAAAATATCTTAATACCATTCAATCAAATGTTCGTCACATTTAAAAATGTTTACGCATTTTGAAAAAGTATATGACATTCTACAATAATGTTGCACAATGTAAAAAAATCATAATTCGAAAACAAATGTTTCATCTCACTAAAAACTGTATGTGACATTTAAAAAAATTATACAATGTAATAAATTTTTGTGTAGATTAAAAAAATTCATGCCATTAGAAATGTTAAATGTATATTTGGAAAATGTTTAGTATGTATTCAAAAAAATGTTCCGTAACAAGTATTTGAAAAAATGTACACCATATTTTTGAAAATTGTTCAACGTGTATCAAAAAATGTTATATGTGTATAAAAAAGTATATTGTATACTGAAAGAGTAGACATGGGCTGAAAAACGTGTAAAACAAATTTTGAAAGAAAACCAGTAAAGTGAAAATAATGAAACTATGAAATCAGACACAGAGATTCAAAGGAAAAGGAAAAAAAGAGAGAAAACGTGGGGAAAATGCTAGAGAAACACAGAATGCCAAAAAAAAAGCAAGAAAAACTGATAAAAACAACACAAAAACACGCAGAAAGAAAAAGCAAGCCAAGAAAACCACCCCCGATTGAGCTCAAAGCAAGACGGCCCATAACGCGAGAGAAATAGCTCCCATGGGTAGGCGATGTCTTTATCGCCCTCTCGTGGCTTGACTAAGCTAATCATTGTAGCCAATGCCAAGTCCGTCACGAACTTTTTCTACAAACATAGTCATTTTTTTACACTGCATGAACATTTTTCAAATGCGCGATGAACCTTTGTTAAAATCTACGAAAAAATCACTTTCAGGATTTCAGGACTACAATTAATGGCCGTCGATTTGGTTGGGGTTTGGGCTTGCGATACGCTAGGCCGAAATTACAAAGTTTAATGTCATTGTTTTTCTTTTTGATTGGCATGCACTAGAAGGCGCCACGTTGTTCGTGTTGTTGGGATATTATAATTTTCCTTTGTTATTTGGGTTGGTGCGTGAGGAAGTTGGTGTCCGTTTTTCCTTTTTATAATATGGTGTTTTGATGATCCTTCTTGGTAGTGTGATTCTGTGTATGCCAATAAACTCGTATTTATGTGTAAATTTTCTTGTACTAGTGGACGCATGTATTATAGTGATACTGCAGTGTCATATAATGGCATTTCTTTTTCTAGGTGATGAGTGGATGCACGGGACTGATGCGTTTTCTAGGCTGGTTGCTGCCGGTTAATTAGAGAAATCATTGACCAGTTAAATCATGTATCAAATCCAAAATTAAATACGAGAGCTCCTTAAGAAACCATTGACCAAATCAAAATCATGAACCAACTCCAAAATTGAACACTTTAATTAAATTAAATGAGAGGGCTTTAACATTGGAAGTGCATAGTGTATTAGCTGATACAATTTCTTAAACAAATGATATATTTTATTAACACGGCATGAAGCATCAAGAGAATACAAACACAAAGAGCACACACCCGACCTCTGCCTATCTAGGATGCAGCCAACTCCAACACATGCACATAAAAACATCGACAAATAGCAAAGTCATATATACAAGACCACATCTGTGCCCAAGCAAGTATAAAAGAAAAAGGACCATGAAGAGATCGACAAACTACCATAACAATCATGTCCCCATCAACCTTCTCTTAACACCACAAGGACAACGGCGTTCTTCAACAGCAAGGCCTTCACGAAGGAAATGACGCTCAAGCGCCTTCGTTAGTGGATCCAATCATCAAATGTCAGATTCTAGGGTTTCACCTACTACTCCCTCCGTTCCTAAATATAAGTCTTTGTGAAGATTCCATTAGGGTGACTACATACGAAACAAAATGAATGAATCTACACTTAAAATGCATCTATATACATCCGTATGTGATTCATAGTAGAATCTCTACAAAGACTTACATTTCGGAACGGAGGGAGTAGATGATACGTATGACATGTCAGTCTCTCCCTCTCTTGCTCTCTTGTGTTTTGATCAAGTTAGTCTTGTTGTAGCCAAAGCCAAGTCGGGCACTTCATCACTTTGTATTCCCGTCGAAGCAAATAAAACTACTACTCCACTATAGTCTGTTGCGCCTTGGGACCTGGAACGACATTGCGTCGATGGTTTGCAACTGTCACGATTGGCTCACTGATACACGCGTAGTATGTGTAAACATAGTCCAGGAGTATGTTTGTTTTGTGCTAACCTACGTGATTTGTGCCCCTAAGCCGGAGCATACACCACTTGTTAATTGGTCTGTGTGATCTGGGAACGATCATGGACCAGTCAGACATGCACCATTGACTGGTAGCGCACATGCTTGATTCTCCGATTCAGCCGGGTTGATACTCCATGTGATTTACCTTGATAATGATGATAATGATGATGATGATGGGATAATATTCCGGCCGGCCGGCTTAGGAACAGAGGAGGCTTAGCTTTACGTCACGTCAATTTGCGTGCATGATTGCATCAACCGATCGCTTCCATCTCATCTGACCAGTGATAATTCCGGACGGGGAGGAATATCCAAGACTTGATGGATGGATGGATGGATGGACGCAGGTATATCTCAATCCATTCATGGGCAGATTTTTACGGAGTTATTTTATTCTCTTATGTAAACTTAACTCGACAAAGTTCGAGACGATCACAGACCAAACTATACATTATATATATATATATATATATATATATATATATATATATATATATATATATATATATATATATATATATATATATATATATATATATATATAGCATCCTCAAATTACATGGAGTATGTTCCGAGCAAGCATTATGGCTCGTACGTAGACGTAGGTGCACCCAAAGCGTTATACATATAGCATCGTCAAATTACATGGAGTACGTACAGAGGCAGATTTTTGGTCTATGGGGACATCCAAGCCCTATATGAAGGAAAAATTAGTAATTCAACAAAAAAGTCAAAATAAAACTTGACCTTTTATTGTACCCGTGAGAAAAAATCCACAAAAAGAAAATCTCCCTTTGACTTCTTTTAAGAAAAAAGACAATTTTTTGGTCAAAATAGTGGGAATAGTGACCTATAATAGCAAATAAATTTTGTCTTTTCCCTGTGAAGTCAACTTTGATTTTTTTTTCATGGAAATTTATATACTAGTGCAAAAGTAAGTCAAGTTTTTTGTCAAAATAGTTCTTACCTATTTTGATTTTTTATTAAAATATTAAAAAACAATTCTCATATAGGGTGCATATACAACCAGAAACCAAAGTATATTTTCCGAGTAGATACGTACTATGTTCTTGTGGTACTGGCAGTGTACATCCATGCATGCATGCATCCGTCTCCATCGCAAGGCGACATGCACGTTTACTATAATTAGTGGTAGCCACTGCAATCCAATATGTTTGCACGTACGATGGCCGCCCGGAGACATGGAGCCGGCGTGCCATTTGAATTATTTCCTTGCGTACTAGCACGAGTAGTTAGTTTCTTCTAGTCCTGCATTTGTCAAAGAAAAATAAAAGGTTTCTTTTGGTCCTGCGACACATGTGTGATTGTTGAGCCAACGCTGCTGCTGCTGCTTCTGTTGACCCGGAATGCTCCACGTTGACTGGCAGACTAGTCGGCTGGCTGGCTGATCATATGCATCTGCATTTGCACCCGGAAAAGACACGACTATGTCTGTACGCACACGGAGTCGGAGACACGCAGCACAAGGAGCCAACACCGTGAGTCCCCGAGAGAATCGAATGCATACTGCCGTCGCGTCCCGTCCCGTCTGGTGCATGCGAATCACCGCCAGTCCTCCATGCGATGCGATTCTTCCTTTCTTTCGACTGTGTGTGTTCAGCAGTGTGGAACGTACGCTCCACTTGGCCTACAACTACTAGTAGCAGGCTAGCAGCAGCTAGTCTATCAAGCTCAAGTAGCACTACGAGGTTATCTCTAAACTAAGCATGCATGCATGGCCTCTTACGTAGATTTATCCTATTTTGTTTGATTCATCGTACGAAAAGCAGATAGCTAATGCCACGCGGGAAACTTAATCATGTCACCGTACGTACGTACCGCCGGACAAATTAAAAGATGAGACGGCACAAATATAGTACGCGGCGATGTGACGCCAAGACAAATATAGTACTAGTTAATTATGCTAACACTAGCTACTAATCAAATTGCCTATCTACCTCGAAGCGCTGTCTCGTCATCATGCGTGTGTATAACCAGATAAGCAACGCACACCCTCGCCCCGAATCACGCGGTCTGGACCAGGAAGCCATCCAACGCGGTTATGTATCGGTCAGTTCGGCGATTTAAATACACTTTTTTTGCGTAAACTAGAGACAAAGTGGGAGGGGGGTTGTGGGCGTCCGGTACGCTACTATGCCCGCTTCTGGCTACCCTGACTCACCAAAAACACTCCGCCTTTGCCCCTGTGCGTTTTCGCCCGGCGCCGGCTGCCCGCGTTCAAGCCATTGTAGAGCAGCCGCTCCGCATTTACGCTGGCCCAGAGCAGATGCGGCCTCTCACTGGCGCCAACATTGAAGCAGCGCGCCGGCCGAGAGCGTCACCCGTGCATCCCCGGTGTCCATGTCTGTTCAATGCCGGAGAGACATTTCTAGTACGAGGCGGGACGGATATCTACTATGCCCGTTCAATGTCGACCATCCGTATGCCGCCATTAAGTAGGCTCGTCGGCCAAGGAACCAGCGCCGCGCATTAACGCACCCGGACACTTGGCATTACCGGAATCCATAATTTTAAAGGCGACCACATCCGGCTAAACTCCACACCACAACACATCCGATCCACATCCTCCTCCCTTGCATCACACCCACCATGACCGGGAGCGGGAACGCTCTGTGGGAGAACCTGTCAACGGAGATGAAGCACGAGATCGCCGCCCTTGCGGCCACCTGGCAGAGCCGCCGTGCCAGGCAGATCGAGGCCGAGCTCTTCGACGATGACCCCACAATGGAGACGGGATCCGACAATGACAACACGCTGAAGCCGGCGCCGATGCATGCCGGCTTGGCCATGGAGCAGGCAGAGGCGGTCGAGGACGAGAAGGCCGCCAGCTGCGCCTCCCACGTGTTGTGGTCCAACTTTCGGGGGCACATGTGGCAGGTGGACAGTGACTGGCCGTCCACGCCCACCATCGACCTCATGTCCACCGGCACTGGCGATGGACAGGTCGTGGGCTCCTCCGAGGGTGATTATGGCATGGGAGGCGGCAGGGCATTGTGCCCCAAGTGGGCCGGTCCGTCTCTTATATGTTCTACTCTTTTTCGCCAGAGACCACACCTTCACTTAAACCCCGCCGTCGTTCATGGAGACTGCAGATGGAGGACGTAGTGGTCGACGCGGAATACAAAGAAAGTGAACGACGGGTGCCATCGTAGGATAGCTTTAGGGTTCGGCCTTTTTATCCTAAATGTTCAAAATTTAATTAAAACTTTTCAAAATGTAATAAATTCCGTCCTGTTTATATAGAAATCCGTTGTGTTTGCATGAATTTCGTCTGGTTAATTCATTTATTGGTTGAAATGTACGTGGAAAGCGTTTGATGGCCGACTCCCGCATTCATGTCTATGGACTAGTGCCTCTGCCCCTGTGAACGGGTGCCCAAGCAAATTTGTGGGTGAGCGTCGGACGTGTCCTAAGGAAACTTAATCATATCACCGTGTCCGTGAACGGGAGGTCACCTCTATATGTGCGAGACCTGCACGGCCAGGAGCATGAGGCGCATGTCGCGCTGCTGACCGTGCCCGGCCGGTAGCGCGTACGCAGGTCGGCGGGTGGCCGGCCGGGTGTACGTTCAACGTTGACCGGGGTCCATGCATGCATGGCCGGCCGGCTGACGTCGCGTGCAGAAGCGGCAAAGGCCTCTGCTCGCTCGCACGCACGCACGGATGCCGCTGTCCGCTCAGATAGATACTCCTTCGTCCCAAAATATAAAAACGTTTTTAATATTATCAAAAATGTTTTTATATTTTGAGACGGAGGTAGTACTAGATACTTCCGCACCGGCACGTCGTACCGCGCAGGAGGTGGTACGGGCACGACCCGGACGCGGCCGGCACTGCATCTGCACCGGTCGTCGTCGTCGTCATCTGCAATGAGTTGCACTGAAAAAAGAACGACTATGTGAGCACATATGAAGACAGCACAAGAAACACGTTCGTACGTGCCCAAGAGAGGGCTGCTGTCCCGTCGTATCTACTCCCTCCGTTTCAAAATAGACTCACGCTCACTCACTAGACCATGCGATTCGATTCTTCATTTCGTTTTCTACTGTGCAAGAGTACTACTGTCACATGCATTATTTGAATCGTATATGGAACCCTTTTTAGAATGTCACAAATATTTTTTTAAACACGTGAGCATTTTTTAAAACGAATTTTTTATTGTATTAATATTTTTAAAATGTGACAAACATATTTTAAAAATGTGCGGACATTTTTTACATATCACTAACATTTTATTTGAATGCTATCAGCATTTTCTAAAGTTGCGCGAGCATTTTTTTTACACATCGTGAACATACTTTAACGCCAGATGAACGAACGTTCATTAAAGTTTAAGTAAATATTATTCCATTTCAACAATATAAAGAAGATAATAAAAAGAAAAAACCAGCAAAACAAGACATGGACAAGCCCAGGTATTAAGCAGAAGAGGCGAGCCTTTGTTTTGTCTCACAACAGGCGAGACAAAGGAGTGGGGCTTAGTTCCAAGAGGGTTTCTCGTGCCGCTGTCGTCGCCGCCATCTGAGAAATTTAGGTCCCCTCGCCTCCGTCTGCCATCTTGGCGCTGAGAAGTGGTCGGACCTTAGATCTTCAGGACCTCTATGTTCTTCATCAACGTATAGAGATCATCATAGTTTGGTGAGAACAAATTTCTCTCGTTCTTTAGGCGCTGCCATGAGGTTAGAGAGTTTTCCGTCCTCTCGCAAATCCGATCTGATAAATTTATGTGGTTGTGTCAAGTTTTTTTTGTTGATCTGATTCTTTGTGGAGGTGAAATCTTTTCATCGACGCCATGGTGAAGATATAGTGATTCGACAGCCTGCACTTCTAGGGGATCATCCCAGGCCCAATTACGTTCATCGATCTTTTTGGATGGGCGACTCAAGGCGCTTTCAAAAACCATTATTGGTAAAGTTCGTGTGGGTGAAAGAGTGAAAACATCGTTGCTCCAGTCCAATTGCAGCCTCTTTACCATAGTCTTTGGAGTATTTCTTCGAGCAGAGATTGATACCGTGAAGAGGGTATTTTCAAGAGATTTCATGGTAATTAAGTCATAGGACTTGCTTTGTATTTTCTTGAATCTCATATTCAAAGTTGGTGTACCTGTAATTATCATGAGCATGAATAAAGTTACAAGTGTTTCTAAAAAAACAGGCGAGACAAAAATGCTGCCTAATCTTCTGCCCCATCAGGATTTCCGGAGTGCATCCTTGTCTCGCAACATCCCGTGCAAATTTTGATGTATAATCAAAGGAGGAAGAAGGCTAATCTAAGATGCTCTTCGGGTGTGTTTATTTGGTTGGAAGGGGGGGTGGGGTTCAGGAATGCAATTAAGGGTCCACGATTTGGTTGCTGTTGCGACCTACGAGCTTAGTGAATGCTTGATAGTTCGCAGCTCGCTTCTTAATGAACAGAGACGATCATAGATTACCACTCAGTAAATTAACGAGCTAACAAGTTTCACGAGCAGCTCGTTAAGTTTGTTAGTACAACAGAATATATAATCTTATCATACATGACAACATTTCATAGCACATAAACCTATCTACCCAACCTAATTGGTCCATCCCGACCAATAACAAAAAGCAAACTAGTGCACCTTCTGCTTTAGTCACCATATTTCCTCATTAAAATTACACCCACGCTCTCATCTCATAGGCCGTAACACATAGTAATCTGTTAACGAACGCTCGCAAGCGCTTACGAGCTTAACGAGTTTTAAATGAATAGAGCCGTACAGAGTTTTTTTGCTTGTTAAGCTTAACGAGCCGAGCCTTAACAAGCCAAGACTTAATGAGCCGAGCAGCTTGTTAATCCAAACTTGCAGCCTTAGGGAGTCTTACTCTCCTCTGTTGTGTTTTGATTAAGGTAGTCGTTGTTGTAGCCAAAGCCAAGTCGGGCAGTTCTTCACTTTGTTTTCCCGTCGAAGCACTACTATAGTCCGTTGGGCCTTGCGACCTGGAATGACATTGCGTGGATGGTTTGCAACTGTCACGATTGGCTCACTGATCCACATGGTGAGTTGCATTTGCTTGGGTGTAGCACAATAGTCCAGGAGCATGAGCCTGGTGCTTGATTCCATTGGGTGACGCCAGCCAACATTTCTCGTGCATTTGTGCAGATCGAGTCTCCATGGGAGGAGCCTCGAGATCGGCTGGTTGTGATTGGATATACACAATGGTCAAGCCATTTGTCTTGTACGACTGCTGATTAAGATTGTCTCGCCATAATGTACGTGCGATGTGTCCTTAAGCACAAGCACACACCAGTTGTTAATCTGTCTGTGTGATCTGGGGATCATGCACTCATCTATTTTGCACCTAAGAAACGAGCACGCACATGGCGGACCAGTCAAACATGCAGCATTGACTGTTAGAGACTACTATGCTTGATTCATTGGTTTGGGCCGACATATACTCCATGCCCATGTGAGCACACTCCTAGAGACAGAGTGAGAGCAAGATACTGACGGGGATGATGATAACGATGGAGGCATAATATTCTGGCTCATTTGCACAGAGAGAGAGAGAGAGAGAGAGAGAGA
>NC_057799.1:645155513-645158653 GCF_018294505.1 Triticum aestivum | reverse complement strand
CTACCTTTAAGTCAATTTGCATGCATGATTGCATCAATCGTTTTCCTTTCTCATCTCACCGATGATAATGATAATGCCGGCCGGGACCGGAAAGGAATATGCATGCAACACTTGATGGATGGGTGGACGCAGCCAGGTGCCTCGATCCGTTTATATGTCGCCAAATATATGTGCAGTGCAGAGTTATGTTGTTCTCTGGTGTACGCGAAGTTAACTCGACAACAAGTTTGAGATAATTATCGTGTTCACTTGTTGTATAGTAGGCTAGCATCGTCAGAATACATGCATGCATGGAGTATGCTGGAGGTCAGTATTTTGGCAAGTATTCCCTTCGTTTCTAAATATAATACTCCCTCCGTTCCTAAATATTTGTCTTTCTAGAGGTTTCAACAAGTGACTACACACGAAGCAAAATGAGTGAATATACACTCTAAAATATGTCTATATACATCCGTATGTGACAGTCCATTTGAAATCTCTAAAAAGACAAATATTTAGGAACGAGGGAGTACCTTTTAGAAATTTTAACATGACCTACATATGAATGTATATATAGATATTTTAGAGTGTAGATTCACTCATTTTGCAACGTATGTAGTCCGTATCGAAATCTCTATAAAGCATTATATTTGGGAACGGATGGAGTACCACGTAACCGTATGTGCACCCACCCAAGCCATACTATGATCTGCTACTAGTGTAGTACGGGAAGGGAGAATATTATACGGAATCCAACTTTCGAAGAAAACCGGTGAAAACCACGTGAAAACGATGTTTTGAAGTTACGTTTCTTTAAATATGTGATGTTAAGAGGGTTATGTACTATTGACATGCAAAATTTCAAGTTCAAACACATTACAGAATGTGAGCTATCAACAAGACAAAATCGGCGTTGAATAGTGCTGAATAGTAACGTCACTATTTATTGCTGAATTTCTCTTTTTTATAGCTCGCATCCCGGTGTTTTTAATTGAAATTTCACATGATAATAGAATATTGTCCCCTCAACATCCCATAATTTTTTTCAGATTTTTTAGAACTTTTAAACATAGAGTTCATAGAGTTTTATTTGAATGTTGGTTTTCGTATGATATTTTCCCGTGTATTACATCATGTGCATGCATGCACCGCCATGGGTGCTCACTCCGACCGCCTCGATAGTCAATTCTTCCTTTCTTTCTACTGTGGAGTACGTGTTCAACAGTGTGCAACAATACTCTCGCTTGGCTTGGACGCCCTCAGATCGACAGAACAACACTGTGCAACTAACAAGCAAGCTGAACTACGTAGCACTAGCTACCAGGCAGCTGGTCTCTAAACTAAGCATCTGCTTGGCCTTTGGTCACACTCACACGTGGTCGTGTCACGCTGGAAATCATCATGATTCATATCGCCGTACGAGTACGTACGTACCGCCGGCGCCGGACAAATTAAAAGAAAAAAGGTGCGAGGCGATGTGACGCAAACAAACATAGTACTTGTTGATTATTATTTTGAGAGCAGGCCAACGAACATAGTTAAGCAAAGTAACACCTAGTACAAACACGCTTGATCGGTCTGCACTAGCTAGCTAATTGCCTATCTTCTGCCTAACAAAATGGTGTCTCGTCATCATGCGCGCACGTAGCTAAGCTAGCTACAAACGACGCGCGCACGCACGAGAAAATCGAAGCATTTTAGGGTGTGTTTGGTTGCCTGCATAAGGCCTAACCAGAACCGCGCGGGAAGAGAACGGGCTGTTTGGTTGCCTAGTTTTACCATTGGGCCTGCACAGCACGAAACTTAAAGCAACCTGACTTCGGCAGTTTCTTCAGGGCCAGGCCCGAGCGGTGCATGTGGGCGGCGGCGGCTGCACGCGCGCGGCCACGCTCGAGAAGCCGCGTTGCTTCCCGAAGCACCGGCAGTTATTAGCCTCACCGCCCCTCACCGCTGCCTCTCCCCACTCTCCCAACTCTGCCCGGCGGCGGCGGATCGGAGCAGAGCAAGAAGACCACCGGACTCAATCACCGGCGAGCGGATCATCACTTGGCCGGCGGCAATGGCGGTAAGCACTTCTCTCTGTTCGACATGCAGAACTTTTTCCCGTTCGATCCGGCGATAGATTCGATCCACGGCGGAGGGGAATGGGGAACAGAGGTAGATAAGCATATAGAGGTAGTTCATACGAGTTCATAGTAGTTCAAAGTAGTTCATGCAAGATCGGAATAGAGGTAGATGCGGATGCAGAAGGGGGATTGGGGGTACACAACGGACACCGGCTCACCGCGGCGGCCGTCACGGCCGTGCGGGCCAGCGGGTCGAGCCGCTGGCCTTCATCTTCTTCTTCATCGCCGTGCGGGCCGGCGGGTCGTCCTCGGCGGAGTCGAGGTCGATCTGCCAGCAACGACGGCCTGGCTCCGGCGCCCTTGCTGGCATCTGCACCGCTTCTTCCTCCTCCTTAGGCTCCCCACCGATGACCGCCGGCGGCGCAATAGCCGTCTCCCAGTACACTGCGGCACGGTGGTCATTAGGAGCCCAGTAGTTATTGTACTTGCACCACTTCTTCCTCTGTTTAGCGTCGTCGGAGATGGCCTGATTCATGGCCCAGCGAATGAGGTCAACTGCCATCGCGCCCTTCGCTGGGTCAGGAATCAACGTCTTCAGCTCTTCTGCAGTGGCCTTCATGAGCACTGCATAGATTCCTTCTGCATGTCAGGCATGGAGCCGAAGTTCGAGCACACCTCCATGGTGTTCTCAAACTTGGTCCGGTCACCAACTGTCCACCCGAGGAAGAAGGCCCTCCAGCCCAATACCCCAAGGGAAGGGATTGGCGTTGGAGCTGGAGCTAGAGCTCATGGCGATGGGGAGGAGAAAGGTTGACAGTGAGAGAAGAGAGGGGGTGGGTAAGTAGTGTTGGGAAGGGTGAGTAAATATAGGGGCGTTGGAGAGGAGGAGAAGAGTGACAGTCATGCCATTTTAACTACATGCTCTTCAATAAGCCATGAACTTTGTGTTGTGCCTGACTCCATGAATTGTGTGCAGATCGAGGAGAGCAATGAGGTGCTCCTGGCCGTTGACAACAAGGGCAAGCAGCCCCTTCACCCAATGCCCGACGAGGTTGTGCTGCCGCCCACCGCCGAGGAAGGCCTGAAGACGCCTGA
>NC_057799.1:645028495-645155174 GCF_018294505.1 Triticum aestivum | reverse complement strand
ACAAGAGGATGGCCCGACTCATTTTTGCAAGGTCATCCTTGCACCGAAGCTTGAGTGCATCCCCATGCCCCTAGACTTCACCAAGCACTTCGTCGCAGTGCCGACGGACTTCAAGCTCAGGAACAACACCGGCTGCTCCTGAAAGGTGACAGTGAAGCTGATGAACAGCAGGGTGACCCTGGATCAGGGTTGGGCCACCTACGCAGCCGTTCATCAGATCAAGATTGGCTACATGGTGAAGTTCAAGCTCCTCACTCCCGACACCCTCAAGGTCATCATCTTCAACGACGATGGCATTGAGGTCGTCAACAAGTGCGGGAAGCACGACGAAGCCTTCGCCGTCAAGGAGTTGGGCCAGGGCCTCCCTAAGTACTATCGAGTCTGCTTTGAACTGTTTATGTTTATGGTTTATGCGTAGAACTGTTATTAAGTGTGGTACTGCTTATCTAAACTATGCTCTTAAGTAGTTGATCCTCTGTTTATACTCTGCTCTGCTTATGATGTGTGCTTACATGGTTGTGCCGAAGTGTGCTGGTAACCTCACCAACTAGCCAAAGAGGTTACCACACACCAGGGGTTGCATACAACCAAACACCATGCATTGGGTTTGTCCACTAACATGCAGGCAACCAAACACCAGGTAGTGTGGTCCTGCCCATGCAGGCAAGAGGGCATGCAGGCAACCAAACAACATGCAGATGGTGCATTTGAGGCTGCATTTGCATAGCCAGGTTGAGTTGAGAAGTGTATGCAATGCGGATACTGTAGCGCACGGCAACCAAACACGCCCCTAGTTTCCCACCACTTGACCCCAAGTCCAAGAAAAAGATGATGCGTCGGCCTCTACAGCAAGCGAAACAACTATAGCAATCATCCAAAAGAGTCTAGTACATCCACGATAGGTTTCAAACTTGTAGGGTTTATTACAGACACTGTTGATGACGGTTGGCTGTACTTTTCAAAATATCGGCCAAAATCATCGTTTTGATCTTTTTGGTCAAAGTTTAGCACAGTTTGGCCCCTCTTCGAAAGTTTGTCTGGATTTGATTCTTTTTTTTTACCGATAGGAACTACTAGGCAGTAGTAGGTTTCATCACGTTATCGTGAGGACCGATGGGAGACCGTACGGGCAGCGTCGCAGGAACACGACTGCTACATGAGGCGCAAGGCGCATGCATCGCGCTTTTGACCGGCCGGATACACGTACGCAGCTCGGCGGGGTGTTCGTCCAACGTGCATGCATGCATGGCTGGCCGGCTCACGTCGCGTGCAGAAGCGGCAAAGGCCTCTGCTCGCTGCCACGCACTGATCGATGCCGCCCTCTGTTGTGATAGGTAGAAATCACATATTTGACCTGTGGACGAAATCAAATCACAAACTGACCTGGTTTCGAAAAAAATTCACTCTGCTGACCCTTTCGTGTGGCGCCCGACAGCTAGGCGCCGCACACTACTATGCAGCGCCTCTGCCTTAGGCGTCGCACCTCCTGCCAGCGTGGCAGCCCTGGTCCAGTTGCGGCCCCACAGACAGCACTGCAGCGCCTAAGGCTTAGGCGCCACACTGTGTAAAGTGCAGCGCCCGTCTCTTAGGCGCTGCACATTGACTTAAGCCGCATCGGGCCAGCCCCTCCCAGCAGTTCTTCCCCCTCTTGCTCTTGCTCTGTTTACAGAGAGCGGCGGCGGCGGCGCCCCCTTCGGATCCCCCCCCCCCCCCCACACCCCTCTCAGATCTGACGTTTTGAGGCCCGGATTCGATCTCCGATCCCTCCTAATAGGTAATCTCCTCCGTTCCCTTTCTTTTCCGCCGTAAATGCGTTGCAATTTTAGGGATTTGCCCAAGATTAGGTGGAACCTTTGATTTGCTTGGTTTGGATCTTTGTTTGCCCAAGATTAGGTGGAACCTTTGATCCCCCCCCCCACCCCCACACACACAATATGATTCTTGTTAGTGAAACCTAGATTGTAAATTTTTAGGTATATATGAGATGCCTAGTTTTGTAGATAATTATGAGATGTTGAGTTTTGTCGCTATATGTGAGATGTTGAGTTTTTTTAGATATATATGAAATGTTTAGTTTATTTGAAATATGAGATGTTGATTTACTTGAACACATATGACATACTAGATATATATGATAATTTACAATCATTTATTCATTGTGTGAGAAGGAGATGTTGAGATTCTTGTAGATGAATACATATGAGATGTTTAGATGAACACATATGAAATGTTGAGTGTTTACCGATATTTGAGATGAACTCATATATGTTTATTGTTTGTAATTTGTAAGGATGGTTTGGCTTCTCGACGATGTCTACGACACGAAACACCGGGCCTACATGATGCGCGAGAAGGAGATGGTAATAACGAGTAATCTAAATATTTTGCAAATTTGCCCTAAGTTGAAATTTACATGCCCTAAGATTTGTCATTACTTTTTTTTGCAGAAGCTTGAACCTTTGAAGATTCGGTATCACGGGGTCTCTGGTCCTGCCATGCCTTACGATGAGCGGTACACACCGTACATCAAGCAGGCAGGACTACTCCCGTGGATTCAGTTGGTCAGCCGGTCCACGCCGAATTTGAACGCTCCACTGGTGTCCGCTCTTGCTGATCGGTGGAGGCCGGAGACGCATAGTTTCCATCTTCGGACTGGGGAGATGACCGTGATGCTCGAGGATGTCTCGTTGATCACCGGTCTTCCTATCGACGGGATGCCTCTCTGTATCAGCACCGATTCTGATGGGTGGCGCGAGCAGATGATTGCTCTTATCGGTATGGCTCCTATTGAGGCTGAGGCTGATGTAGAGGAGGGAGAAGAGAAGAAGAAGAGGGAAAGGAAAGAAGCCGGAGCTGCTTTCACGTGGATTCAAACTCACTTTGCGACGTGCCCTCCGGATGCCACTGATGATGTGATCCAGACACATGCTCGTGTCTACATGTGGTATGTTGTGTCGAGGACTTTGTTTCCTGACTCCACTGGCAAGAACGCTCCATGGATGTGGCTGAAGGCGTTGACCGTCTTCGATAGCAAATGGAGCTGGGGTTCAGCGACTCTTGCCTACTTGTACCGACAGGTAGTTGGTCTGTTTTGTGATCAACTCATTTCTTCATTAGCAATGCAAGCTTGATGTCAAGTTAACATTGTTTTTCTTTCATATGCAGCTGGACGATGCGTGTTGCAGGATCACAGATAGTGCAGGCATTGGTGGTAATATGCTGCTACTTTCTGTATGGAGCTGGTAGCGTCTGCCTATTGGACGCCCGAAGAGCGTCAGGTTTAATCCTTGGTATGAAGATGAACATGACGAATTACGGCGCCCCACTTGGGCTTACAAGTGGGATGTGGTTGCCGAGATGACGAACGATGTCAATCTCATGTACCAGAAGTACGTTGCCGAGTTGGACACGATTACGCCTGAGCAGGTAACGAGGTCATTACTTCAGTCATTTCTCATGTTTGCCAGAAAAAAAGTCACCAATTTTGCATTGTTGCCCTATTTCATAGGTGGAATGGCAGCCATATGGCGCGGATGACAGACTTGGGTACACCCCGGAGTTTAGCATCAACCCGATGTGCTTGCGGGATAGGGATCTCTGGCTTATGCGGTGCCCACTGATATGCAACTGGGCTGTTGAGTTTCATTTGCCACATCGCGTGTTTCGTCAGTTTGGTCTGTTCCAGCCTCACCCGCCGGAATGGGTGGATACGGACAAAGCACTTCATAGGTAAGAGAACGTATTGACTAAGCATCGTCAGTCCTTCTTGATTTTGCTAATGTTTGGTATTGTACCACGCAGGTTGGACAGGAGAAGGCAGCGGAAGATAAAGGACTGGGACAAGCATCATGCTTCGTATGTTACCCACTTCCAGCTTTGCGTGGAGCAAGCTCGTAGCAGTGTACGCGCCCAGCTTCGTGAGCATAACCCACTTGCTTTTGATAACTACATACGATGGCTTCTTGAAAATACTCGAGTTGAGATATGCCCGCCGGCATATAATGAGGATATTCTTGAAGAACCCGTGAACTTTGAGGATCTATCAAAGGGGAAGTACAACAGAGATGTCAGGGTAGGGCAAGGAGTCCCTGCTGTTCCGGTGATTAACTATGTGGTAAAGTGTTCCTTCTTTACTTTCCCGTTGGCCGTATTACACATGTCTGAATGGCTAACGTGTTCATTCTTTCTCATCTGCAGCGCAGCGAGATCAAGAAAGCAGCTGATGAGAGCCAGTCTATTCTGGAGAACACACCGGTTGGAAAAGGCAATGATGATGGTTCACTACGAGCATTCCTCAAGGTACATATCGCATTCACTATGAGAGCCAGTCTATGTTGTGGAGTTTGATATCTTCCACACTTGTTCATGTTACAGCGTCAGGCCAGGAAGTTAAGGCGGTTATCGAATCTTCTCGGTTGCCGTGATCCCGAATTTGATGAACCATCTGCCTCTAGGTCTGGTACACCATCAGACCCCTCATCTCACCATCAGGGGGACGATGTGAGTTCCTCATATGCTTATCTGTAGTCCCCACAACGGGTTTGCTCACGAGGCTCTTGGAATTGGCCGGTGCCGTATTCTCCACCGCCACCACGGCCCCATCCGTCCATGTCACCTCTAAGACGCTTTGTCTTACGTCTTCCCCGTCTAACGACCTTCAATTCCGGGTCCGGCCATAGTTGAACTCCATGATACTCCGGCCATTGTGATTGGTCCAAGTATGGCTGAAACCGGGGAGCCCATGTATTCTTTACCGTCATGATTGAGAACTCGGACTCCCTCACGGTAAGAGGGTGATTGACGTCCACATTCCTAACACGGGATGCATTTAACAAGTGCGAGCATGGGAGATGAAGCAACGATGGCCTCATGCAGCTGCAATCACACCGTGTTAGGGAGACCTTGAAAGCGCGGCCTCCGTGTTGGTGCCCATCGTTTGTGGTTCCTCCAGGCTCTTTCACTTCATACTTCCACTCGTTGTCGTCATATAGTACAGCTTCTTGGGAGTCTGCCTTTCGTGATTGAAAGTCCAACCATTCTTCAACCTTTGGTGGGAAATAGTACTTGTGCTTATCCTTGTTCTCACCAGCAATCTGCTTATCCGTCTCCATTGAGTACTTTAAAAAGTATCCATTCATCTTGTCAAATGAGTATTGAACTATTGCCGTCACGGGTAATGCACGTACACCCTTGAGCACCTTATTGAAGCATTCTGCCATATTGCTTGTCATTTGACCGTGCCCACATATTCCTTTCGACAATGTTCCTATTGAGAAATTCAAGACCACCGGGGTCAAGTTTCTTGTGTCTGAGCAATGCATTGAACAATGTGGCAAACCGCTTGTTGGTGAAAGCGAGACAACAATCTTGAAGATCATTGGCCAGCTCCTTGATACCACATGCCCTATAGAAGTTTGCACAAAAGTGCCTCATGCACCATCGATGGTGCAACTTTGTATGTCCGGGAATGTCAACCACCACCGCGTTTAGAATTCCTGGATGGCGATCCGATATGACACAAATTTCCCTTTCAGCCGGTAATACCCTTGTTCTCAATTGACGCAAGAACCACTCCCAGTTATCATTGTTCTCCACCTCAACCAAAGCGAAAGCCAAAGGCAACACCCGGTTATTGGCATCACTTGCTATTGCGACCAATAAAGTGCCCTTGTATTGTCCGGTCAAGAACGTGCCATCAATGGCGATGACGGGACGACAATGCTCAAAAGCCCTCACGCATTGCTCAAAGGCCCAAAATGCACGACCAAATACTCGGACGGTGCTCCCGTTATGAATCAATGTTTGGTGCCCATGAGGCTCAACCACGTGAACCATGCCTGGGTTTGTGGCGGCCATAGCTAACAACAACCTAGGGAGTCGGTTGTATGCTTCTTCCCAATTGCCATACAACATCTTGAATGCGGCTTGCTTCGCCTTGCATGCCTTGCCGTACTTCACCTTGTAATGAAAGATGGCTTTCACAAGGTCAATGACACTCTTGATGCTCATTATTGGAAGTGTGGATATTTGGTTGGATAACCTGTAAGCAATGAACTCGGACGTGAGTTGTCTGTGTTGTTAGTACACAAGCTCGCCATCCGCATTCTTGTGCCGGCACATGTGAGTTGGTAGACAACTCATTATGCGCCAAGTGGGACCTCCTTTCCATGGCCTCGCACGCACAATCCATGGACATCTTGACACTTCACATTTGACCGTGTAACACACATTGACGTCCGAGTTGGCCACTTTATGTGGACGATAATGTGTAACCGAATAGTTGTCAAGCCACATCTTCAATTCCAAGAAGGATTCAAACTCACAACCGGGATATATCCCGTTCTTGCCGTCTTCCAAATCACGGTGAGAACTTGGCCTAGCTCCAAGAGATATGCATTTGCCATCATCCACAACGGCTTCATCCGCGAGACTAAGATCCTTGAACAATGGTGTCTTGTGGTCCTTCCCGAATACCTTCTTGAATGCTTGGGCCTCCTTCGG
The DNA here is from genome assembly GCF_018294505.1 of Triticum aestivum. Lineage (NCBI taxonomy): Eukaryota > Viridiplantae > Streptophyta > Magnoliopsida > Poales > Poaceae > Triticum > Triticum aestivum. The sequence goes on along the minus strand of NC_057799.1, from coordinate 645,148,673 downwards.
CGTGAACCCCCCCTCATCAACTTCTTCATCGGGACTATCATCATCCGAGTCCGATGCATATGCACGGGAAAAAGGGATGGATTGGTCCATTGTCTCTTGCACATGATATTGGTCGAGATCACCCACATTGCTGTCATGGAGATCAACTTCGTTGTCATCCTCCTCGTACTCATCATTCTCCTCTTCAAAAGCTTCATTTTGGTTGTTTGGAGTCGGGCTCAATGTTGGCCAATCTTGTTGCATGAAATGAGGTTCACTCATTTGATCTTGGTTAATGGGTGGGGGAGTGCTAGCAACCAACGGGGAGGGGTTCCGGTTCAAATCCAAATTCAAAGTAGACTCAACCTTCTTGGAGGCAAATAACTCAAAAGCCTTGTCTAGATATTCGCCAACCGTCTCCTTGTATGCAACCCAACGTTGCTCGGAGTTCACACGCATTGTCTTCCAACGGATGCGCATTCCAAAACCAACATTATGCCTTCCCTCGAACTCAACAACGTCACTTTGGTCCATCCAATTCAAATCCTTCCTCACTTGGTCCAAGAGCTCCGCATAGCTAGGACTACTCTCAAACACCATGTCAAGCTCATCCGGGTCCGGCTCAACATTGCCTTTCAAAAAGGCCTCTTTATCCACATGATGAACATAAACACATGTTCTCCCCATCCCTACAATAATCAAAAACACACATATATCAAGTAAGTACTTAACAAAAATATTTGCACAAAATACATATGCCATAACATATATATGAATTAATAACCATAACCCCCACTTAACAATAACCACAATCCTAACCATAGGATAACCCTAACACCAACATCAAACACACATAACCCTAACCCTAGCATACTATGAAAGCCTAACCATACCAAATTAGCAAAGAAACATAATATCATTCAACACAAATTTGCAAATCCAAGCCAAAGCTAGGGTTTCCCCCAAGGAGGCAAGATTTGAGCAAATGTGACAATTCCTATGGATGAAAACGAGGGGATCGGAGGAGATTACCTTAAGGGAGGGGTTGGCTTCGAAATCCACGGTCAAATACTTCGAATTTGCAAGATTTGAGAAGGATTTGAGAGGGGGGAGAGGGAAAGAGAGGAGGGGCGCAAGTCTAAGGGTTTGGGTGGGGTGGGGGTGTGTGGGGTGGGGGTGGGAGGGGAGAGAGGGTGGGGCCAGCCTAAGTGGAACACAGACTGTGCAGCGCCTAAGAGACGGGCGCTGCACATTACAAGTGTGGCGCCTAAGCCTTAGGCGCTGCAGTGCTGTCTGTGGGGCCGCAACTGGACCAGGGCTGCCACGCTGGCAGGAGGTGCGACGCCTAAGGCAGAGGCGCTGCATAGTAGTGTGCGGCGCCTAGCTGTCGGCCGCCACACGAAAGAGTCAGCAGAGTAAAAAGTTTTCGAAAGCAGGTCAGTTTGTGATTTGATTTTGCCCTCAGATCAAATATGTGATTTCTGCCGTTGTGATACGTACTCCCTCCGTTCGGAATTACTTGTCTCGGAAATGGATGTATCTAGAACTAAAATACATCTAGATACATTCATTTCTGCGACAAATAATTCCGAACGAAGGGAGTAGATGCTTCTGCAACTGCACTGCCGCACCACCGCGTGGCTCTCTCGTCGTCGTCTGCATAGAGAGGGTCGCACCGGTAAAAGACACGACTATGAAGACAGCTCAGTAGAACACGTACTCCAAGAGAGGGCTGTCGTCGCGTCGCGTCCCTTGCATGCGAATCACCGCCGCCGTGTCATGTCAAGCTCACTCGCCACACCGTGCGAATTTGATTCCCCCTTTCGTTTCGTTTTTCTACCGCGCAGGTTGGTATGGGCACGGCCCGGACGCGGCGGCACCGGCGCGTAGCGTTCTCGTCGTGGTCTACATTGGGAGGGTCGAAACACGTGCTTGCGTGCGTAACGTGCCCCAAGGGAGTCCTGCCGTCGCGTCGCGTCGCGTCCCTTGCATGCGAGTCACCGCCGTACGTGTCACGCTCGCTCACTCACTACACCGTGCCTCCATTTCGTTTTCTACTGTCATAAAGTAAACAAAGCTAACACATGCACCATGCGTGCGTGGTCAAAGTGTGGAGTGGGCGACACATTAAGCAGGGCCGGCCCTTTTGCATTTTGAGAGCAACTCTAGCAGACCCCGTATCCCGTCGGTCCGCAAAACTCGTTTGCAGTTCGCGCAAAACAGTTTTTGCGGGCCGGTGCAGGCTGGCACACCTGCAGTTCCCCCAAACGGATCCGTAAAAAAGTATATTCGCGGAATATGCTTTTTTTACAGGTCGGCTATGCGGGTTCTGCTCTTTGCGCCGCTGCATCCCCGCATATCATCAGCCCGCAAATATCAAATCTGACATAATTCAACAATCGAAAACAAATTGAATTATTCAAATTAAACATAAAATAATAATCATCCGCATTACAAATAATTATTCAAATCACCGTAGCAAACTTAAATAATGCAATACAAAACTTGTCAGGAATACAAATACAAATGAATACAAAAATTAGTCACTGTCCAGCCATTTGCCAATGGTGCTCAATGAGATCTTCCTGAAGTTGAAAGTGTGTGTCTGCATTTTCAATCTCCTTGTATGTATGAAGAAAAGCTCTAATGCGGTTTGGGTCTCTAGCTGGTTTGACACGGCTACCCACATTGTCGTAAAAGAATTCTAAGTTCATTCCTCTCTCATCTTAAAGAATCATATTGTGCAGGATAACACAGCAAGTCATAATGTTCTTCAGGGTTTTCTTATCCCAAAATCGAGCAGGACCACGGACAATGGCAAACCTAGATTGCAAAACACCGAATGCTCTTTCAATGTCTTTTCGGACTGCCTCTTACACCCTTGCAAATTCACATTGTTTTTTTGTTTTGGGTTCTTTGATGCTCTTCACAAATGTGCACCAAGGAGGGTATATACCATCTGCAAGATAGTACCCCTTTGTTGTATTCATGCCCATTGATAGTGTAGTTGCAAGCAGGAGCATCACCACTAGCAAGCCTAGCAAACAAATGAGAACGTTGCAACACATTGATATCCTCGGATGCTACGGCCTCTAGCACAATTGTTGCATCACGAGACTTGCCACAATACATTCCTTGCCAAGCCTTGGGGCAGTTTTTCCAATTCCAATGCATACAATCAATGCTACCTAGCATGCCAGGCCAACCTCTCCTCTCGTTAGCTGCCATCAATTTCTTTGTGTCATCTTCATTTGGTACCCGAAGATACTCGGGACCAAAGACACGGACGATCACTTTCGCAAATTTACGCACAGACTCAATTGTGCTATCTTCACCAATGCGAAGATACTCATCGGCATAGTCAGTCGGAACGCCATATGCAATCACCCGCATAGCTGCGGAGATTTTTTGATATGCACTAAATCCCTTTAAGCCCGCGGCATTCCTTCTTTGAGTAAAATACAGGCAATTTGCCTCGCAAGCTTCGACAAGTTTCACAAAGAGGGATCGGCGCATTCGGTACCTTCTACGGAAGAGGTGTGCAGGATATGTAGGATTCTCCGCAAAATAATCTTGCATCAGCATCTCGTTCCCATGATGGCGATTCCAAGGAATGCACAGACGCCCGACAGTAGATCCTCGCCTCTTCTTCCGGTACTCGTCTTCATGCTACTTCACGGCAAGCGCCATGACTAATGTTTGCTGCCGAAAGATCGCAAGTATGGTCTCCACATCCGAGTCGTCCGAATCGGATAGCAAGAACTTCTCGCACGGGGTCAACTCCATCTACACGCACACCGGCGCGTCAATCTACTACATAGCTCGCAAAAAAAAAAAGCGACTAACAGGTGGCGAGTGATCATTGATCATTCATATCGGTCACGTCACGTGTAGGGTACGCAGGAACCCCCATTGATCATTCATATCACCGTCGCGTCGCACGCACAGTACCCAAATGTGCACGTAGTACGCGTACCAGGGCGGGTGGGGGTTGGGTGGGGCGGGAGGCAGGGACGGGATACGCACGCGGAGCTTGTTCAATTTGCGTTGCGTGGGAAACCCAGCGTGCGAGGACGATCCGTGGACAGTGGACGGACAGGGATGTCAGTCGTGGCGCGGCGGTATGTGTGCAGCCTGCCGGATCCCGAGGAGCCCGGCCGGGCGGCCGGTCGATGTGGACGCATCTAGCATCCTGTGATCACGGGCATGGCACGGATGGGAAAACGACAGCGATACTACTGCAGACGAGCGAGCGAGCGTATACACGTTGGGATGCATTTGGAATTATTATTTTTGCATAAAGACGATTCCACGCGACCAACCAGTTCCCCCTGACTGACGAAAGCTGCTGCTGCTAGCAGTTGTATTTGGATGTACGGTTGTGATGGGGGAGGCCGGAGTGACGACGGTGGCCTCCCACCCCCTCCCGGCAACAGTAGCAATAGGGTAGATGCGCAGGTTGCATGCAAGGGGCCAAACCAAAACCCAAAGCCTGCACTGCATAGTGTTGTACAGAAAGAGAGAACGAAAGAAATTCCTTTCTCCACCCCACCACCGGTCATAGCCGGACAAAATCAAACGCTCCCTCCACGTCCACGTCCTCCTCTCTCTGCCCGCCGGGCTTTTTCCTTCCCTCTACGCGCGTGCTCTGCCTCTAGTCTGCGAGAGAGCCGAGCACCCACCCGCTTAATAAAACAGTCGAATGGTGGAGCCTTGCTGATCATTTGACACTAGTTTTAGCTGTAAATTCCCGGCTTCACACCACAAAATCCTTGAAAGCTAAAATTCGAAAGCAAAGGGAAATGATATCCGGCGAACGGTCGCCAGGAACGTTTTTCTAACGAACCATTTCCCTGTATTTCGATCCCATTGAATGGATCTAGTCCAAAGTCGGATCTCTGAGGCCTTTTGCTTCGACCAGCTTCCTGGCTAACGGCCCCCCTTTTTATTCTCTACACAAAGATATGACGATGTGCACAAGGGAGGAGCCAAACTCGCGACCTCCTGTAGGATGGCGCGCACGCTTACCACTTGACCGGTACGTAACCGGTGTGCGAACACGTGTGTTTTTTGGAAGCTAAGATGTTTTCGAAGTTGATTTTCTTTACACTGAAAAATTGGCCGAAAAGAGAAAGAATAAAAAAAATCCCCTTTTTAGCCTTGTCCCGTTACAAACCCCAAAAGTTGCCATGTGCTTTAGAGACTGATTTTTTTAAATAAAAAACCTGCCATGTTGTAGGTACCTTGAAATTTTCATTTATTTAGACCAACATGTTTTTTTAAATTAGTCCTTGGCAATTTTTTATTAATTTTTTTAGGCAAACTCGCAAAGCTTTTTATTAAAACGTCACATTTACAGGGACAAAGGAAAGATCTCCAGGGTGGCCTAACCAGACATGGCGACCGGTGCCAAGAGTTAAGGCATGCTTTGCTAGTTTGTGGGCCCCGACATTCGAGGTTCTAAACTCATGACTAATAAAACAAGAAATAAAATTACTAGAGTGCTCCTTGATCCCTGCACCACTGCTCCATAAGCCGACGATGTTCCTCGATGTATATCTTCAACAGGTGACTTGCAATCGGAGGCGACGCGGATTTTTTGAACGTAGAGATCATCTGCTAAGGCTAGTGCTTCTCGTATTGCTAAACTTTCCAACACTTCGGGCTGGTCAATGTTTCTGAAAACGACGGCTGATGCACCCTGAAAAACGCCTGAAAGATCCCTGCAGATCGCTCCCACGGCGTCGTAGCCTCCTGCCCTGGGGACCGCCGCGTCAACGTTAAGTTTGTCATGGGCTTCTTGTGGTGGTAACCAGGTAGTCCGTCTAGGCTGAGCCGTCTGTAGTGTTCTGCTTGCTGGCTTGAAAGTCAATAGTAAATCACTTAGATAGCTCATGATAAAAGCATGTGTGGAGAAGGGTGTCTGAAACCGACGCTATAAAATCCTACTTTTCCAGAAAAAAATCAGGGAGAAAGAATTATCGCGTTCCACGAGACGGAGCCGCCGTCACCTCCTGTTCTTCAACGGGAGGCCAGATCTGGAGTCCGTTTGGGGCTCCGGAGAGGGGGATCTTCGATCTTCGTCATCACCAACCCTTCTCCATCGCCAATTCCATGATGCTCCCCACCAGGAGTGAGTAATTCCTTCCTAGGCTCGCTGGTCGGTGAGGAGTTGGATGAGATTCATCATGTAATCGAGTTAGTTTGTTAGGGCCTGATCCCTAGTATCCACTATGTTCTGAGATTGATGTTGCTATGACTTTCCCATGCTTAATGCTTGTCACTTTGGGCCTGGGTGCCATGATTTCAGATCTGAACCGTTTATATTATCACCATTATATCCATATTCTAGATCCGATCTTGCAAGTTATAGTCACCTACTACGTGTTATGATCCGGCAACCCCGGAGTGACAATAGTCGGGACCACTCCCGGTGATGACCGTAGTTTGAGGAGTTCATGTATTCATCGTGTGTTAATGCTTTGCTCCGGTTCTCTATTAAAAGGAGGCATTAATATCCCATAGTTTCCAATTGGACCCTGTTGCTACGGGAGGGTAGGACAAAAGATGTCATGCAAGTTCTTTCCATAAGCATGTATGGCTATTTACGGAATAAATGCCTACATTATATTTATAAACTGGAGCTAGTGTCGTATCGCCCTAGGTTATGACTGTCACATGATGAATATCATCCAACAAATCATCGATCCAATGCCTACGAATTTCTCTTATATTGTTCTTGCTAAGTTACCACTGCTATCGTTACTGTTGCACTTGCTATGAAATTACTGCTATCACTGTTACATTTACTATTGCTGCTGCTACTATTATCCAAACTATCATACTACTTTGCTACTGATCACTTTGCTGCAGATAATTAATCTCTAGGTGTGGTTGAATTAACAACTCAACTTCTAATACTTACAAATATTCTTTGGCTTCCCTTGTATCGAATCTATAAATTTGGGTTGGATACTATACCCTCGAAAACTGTTGTGATTCCCTATACTTGTGGGTTATCATCGTGCTAGAGAGAAAGCACCGGGGAAAGACAGGTCGGTGAGGGAGAGGCGGCGCTGGCGCAGCGGCGACGACTGCGGGGAGGCACTACAAGAAATATGTCAACTTGCGACCCTCATTATTGGTCACTGAAAGGTCATTGATTTTCATTTGCGACCTTTTTTTGACCAAAAACCAGATGGTCAAAAGCTGGCAGTCGTAAACTGAAATTAACGACCTTCTCTGTGAGAAGGTCGTGGAATTCCACGACCAAAACAAAAGGTCGTTGATTCCATGACCTTCTGTTTTGGTCGCTAGCTCTCTGCCCAGGCCACGTCGGATCCGACGTGGCACAATTGCGACCAATAGAAAAGGTCATTGATAAGATTCAGCCCGGTCCGATTAGGTGTTTTACATGGGCCGAGCCCAACAATTCAGCCCATTTGTTGTTTTTTTCCTATGCTTTGAATAGCTACATGGGCCTGACCCAACAATTCAACTTTCATGAGCTTCTTCCATTTTTTTGGGCCTCATCCTTTTTGCAATGTATTTCCTTTTTTATTTTCTGAGATTTTATTTTGTTTCATTTTTTAAACAGTCCCGTGCTTGGTGGGCTGTGGCCTTCTTCAGCCCAATTATTTGTCCGGTATTAGATCTCGGCCTTTTGGACCAGCCTCTAGCCCAGTTACACACACGTACATCCAATATCATTTCATATTCAAATCAGGAAAACTCCATATGAAATTCAAATCATCCAACGCATCACATCAGGTTTACATAACAAATCATCTCAGGAATACATTTCCTTACACAGGAATATAGAAGGAACAGAGGGAATATGCAATAAGACAATTATGGCACATCCTACAACTTGCCATCCTACAACAAGAAGTATATAACAGGAGACTTGCTCCAGCTGCGACAACTTGCCATCCTACAACAAGAAGTATATAACAATGAACTTCAAGAACATTACAGGAGCTAAACGCCCAATCAACGCGAAGTGCTCAAAAATGCCTTAGCGCATGCATTCAAAATTTAGACACTTGACATAGCCTCATCATGCAATAAATTATAGAAAGTAAACGAGGACCAGACTTTACAATTACAGACACATCCATCAATCCATGAGGCAAAATCATGTGAATCCAAAAGGAGAGGCAGGAAGGGATACCAATTTTGATCCTGAGGGGCTACGAGTGTGGCCTTCTTCCGGAAGAGGTTGGCCCTAACGCACCTTGTATCAGAGGCGCTGGGAGCTCATAGATTGTCCTGATCAGTGAGCAGGTCCTCGCATCCGGTCATACTGCTAGCCTGAGTAACAGAAAAATGAAAGGAACAATTTAGACTTGGTATTAATGAACAAAGACTGTAATCAATAGCAGATTAAGCGCCAATTTTCTCGGATGCAAGGAGAAGAATGAGCAAAACAACACAGAGATGTGGGACAATGCTGTACCTGTAGATGATGTTCGCAGCCAAGGAAGACATGGGGCCAGCCTTGCATGTGTGCGTGCTTCACCGGTGCATGCATCACCATAGCAGCCAAGCAAGTAGACATCATCGACATCTACTCACCGCTTTCCTGGCAATGGAGAAAGAGTCAAACAAAAAAATATTAGACCATGATATGACACCAGACAATAGATTAATAACTTTAAATCACAAAGTATATCCACAACACCATAAAATAGTCCCAAACCCGAGTGTTATTTGAGTATATCGCATGTAGTTTATTTTCATGAGTCCAGAAACATGGAAGGGTTCAATACAGTCCTAATATACATTCATATTACAATAGCTCGATAAGTCCAGAAATATGTTGTATATGCACGATAAGTCCAGAAACCCCAGTGCTTTTTATTTACTGGTTTTACTGAATCACACTACATTACTGCCCTTATTAGAAATCTCTCGCATGAATCTGGGTGCAGGGTAGATGCCTTTTTTATATGTTCTGCATTACTACCCCAAGAAACATTGGCTTTGAACACTTGTGCCAACTCGTTTAGCAACAGACATATTCTAGCAGAGAGGCACTCTGATTTGCCTGTGTGGATCTGGACAATTCCCCTCGCTCTACGAGAAGCTACCGAATAAACAGTTTCACACATCTGTTGATTGGTTTTGATACTCATAACAAAAGGATGCAGCATATAAACAGCAGCCACAACACAACTACAACGCGGCTCAAATTTCAAGTTGTTGTGATGTGCCTGTAGCATGCTGCCTAAGCAACGGCAATGCATAGTGGTACAGCCGAGAGATCAGTAGCATCAACACGTTTAGCCCTACTTGGATCACACGCCCACGTACAGGCCCCAGAGACAATTCAACCAAATTGGCCAGGTTCGAGCAGAGCACAAAGGCAAAGACAAAGTATATATCAATGCCTACAATCTTCAGTTCAGTACACATCTCTTTAGAACAAAGTAATATTCAGAATTCATATATCAGTATATATTCAGAATTGAACCACCAACGACAGCTTTACTAATAACTCTTTAGTAGAGAGTAAACACCAACAAACTAATTTCATCTTGAAGGGTAGTTTTGCAGCAGCAACAAGCATTAAAACCAGCTACTCTTGTTACTATAGTGCAGTTCAGTACTATAGTTCAGTACCATATGCCTACAATCAGACACAAGCTTCAGTACAGTCAAAGTATAATTACAAATAGGATTAAGAATCAAACTTGTTACTCATGGGATCGTGGCACAGAGCGTTCAGTAAAGAGTATAACACAAGCTACACTTATAAACACAAGCTTCAGTTCAGTGCAGAAATAAACAAGCCTTAGGTTGTGAGCAGCAGTGTTAGATTGTTTACCTTCAGAGTTCTTCTTCTCCCACCTCCCCATCCTTCACAAAGCCACCCTCCACCTGAACAAATCAAGCTTTCAGTTCGACAATCAACACCATTCACCTCTTCATCCTCACTATTTCCTCACTATTTCTGGCTCCTCTGCCAGCATTAGTAAGGTACACATCAATAACATGTATATCACATATACCTTTGTTCACCTTGCCATCCTTCTTATCCGCCAAATACTTGGGCCAGTTCCGCTTCCAGTGACCAGTCCCTTTGCAGTAGAAGCACTCAGTCTCAGGCTTAGGTCTAGACTTAGGTTTCTTCTCCTGAGCAGCAACTTGTTTGCCGTTCTTTCTTGAAGTTCCCCTTCTTCTTCCCTTTACCCTTTTTCTTGAAACTGGTGGTCTTGTTGACCATCAACACTTGATGCTCCTTCTTGATTTCTACCTCCGCAGCCTTTAGCATTGCGAAGAGCTCGGGAATTGTCTTATCCATCCCTTGCATGTTATAGTTCATCACGAAGCTCTTGTAGCTTGGTGGCAGTGATTGAAGAATTCTGTCAATGACACTATCATCCGGAAGATTAACTCCAAGTTGAATCAAGTGATTGTTATACCCAAACATTTTGAGTATATGATCACTCACAGAACTATTCTCCTCCATCTTGCAGTTGTAGAACTTATTGGAGACTTCATATCTCTCAATCCGGGCATTTGCTTGAAATATTAACTTCAACTCCTGGAACATCTGATATGCTCCATGACGTTCAAAACGTTGTTGAAGTCCCGGTTCTAAGCCGTAAAGCATGGCACACTGAACTATCGAGTAGTCATCAGCTTTGCTCTGCCAGACGTTCTTAATGTCGTCGGCAGCATCTACAGCAGGCCTGGCACCTAGCGGTGCTTCCAGGACGTAATTCTTCTGTGCAGTAATGAGGATAATCCTCAAGTTACGGACCCAGTCCGTGTAATTGCTACCATCATCTTTCAACTTTGCTTTCTTAAGGAACGCATTAAAATTCAACGGAACAACAGCACGGGCCATCTATCTACAACAACATAGACATGCAAAATACTATCAGGTACTAAGTTCATGATAAATTAAAGTTCAATTGATCATATTACTTAAGAACTCCTACTTAGATAGACATCCCTCTAATCATCTAAGTGATCACGTGATCCATATCAACTAAACCATGTCCGATCATCACGTGAGATGGAGTAGTTTTCAATGGTGAACATCACTATGTTGATCGTATCTACTATATGATTCACGCTCGACCTTTCGGTCTCAGTGTTCCGAGGCCATATCTGTATATGCTAGGCTCGTCAAGTTTAACCCGAGTATTCTGCGTGTGTAAAACTGGCTTGTACCCGTTGTATGTGAACGTAGAGCTTATCACACCCGATTATCACGTGGTGTCTCGGCACGACGAACTTTCGCAACGGTGCATACTCAAGGAGAACACTTATACCTTGAAAATTTAGTGAGAGATCATCTTATAATGCTACCGTCGATCTAAGCAAAATAAGATGCATAAAAGATAAACATCACATGCAATCAATATAAGTGATATGATATGGCCATCATCATCTTGTGCCTTTGATCTCCATCTCCAAAGCACCGTCATGATCACCATTGTCACCGGCGCGACACCTTGATCTCCATCATAGCATCGTTGTCGTCTCGCCAACTATTGCTTCTACGACTATCGCTACCGCTTAGTGATAAGTAAAGCAATTACATGGCGATTGCATTTCATACAATAAAGCGACAACCATATGGCTCCTGCCAGTTGCCGATAACTCGGTTACAAAACATGATCATCTCATACAATAAAATTTAGCATCATGTCTTGACCAAATCACATCACAACATGTCCTGCAAAAACAAGTTAGACGTCCTCTACTTTGTTGTTGCAAGTTTTACGTGGCTGCTACGGGCTGAGCAAGAACCGTTCTTACCTACACATCAAAACCACAACGATATTTTGTCAAGTATGTGTTGTTTTAACCTTCACAAGGACCGGGCTTAGCCACACTCGATTCAACTAAAGTTGAAGAAACTGACACCCGCCAGCCACCTGTGTGCTAAGCACGTCGGTAGAACCAGGCTCGCGTAAGCGTACACGTAATGTCGGTCCGGGCCGCTTCGTCCAACAATACCGCCGAATCAAAGTGTGACATGCTGGTAAGCAGTATGACTTGTATCGCCCACAACTCACTTGTGTTCTACTCATGCATATAACATCTACGCATAAACCTGGCTCGGATGCCACTGTTGGGGAACGTAGTAATTTCAAAAAAAATCCTACGCACACGCAAGATCATGGTGATGCATAGCAACGAGAGAGGAGAGTGTTGTCCACGTACCCTCGTAGACCGAAAGCGGAAGCGTTATGACAACGTGGTTGATGTAGTCGTACGTCTTCACGATCCGACGGATCCAAGTACCGAACACACGACACCTCTGAGTTCAGCACACGTTCAGCTCGATGACGTCCCACGAACTCCGATCCAGCAGAGCTTCGAGGGAGAGTTCCGTCAGCACGATGGCGTGATGACGGTGATGATGATGCTACCGACGCAAGGCTTCGCCTAAGCACCGCTACGATATGACCGAGGTGGATTATGGTGGAGGGGGGCACCACACACAGCTAAAAGATCAACTGATCAACTTGTGTGTCTTGGGGTGTCCCCCTGCCCCCATATATAAAGGAGCAAGGGGGGAGGCCGGCCGGCCCTAGGAGGGCGCACTAGGAGGAGGAGTCCTCCTCCTAGTGGGAGTAGGACTCCCCTTTCCTAGTCCCACTAGGAGGGTGTAACGCCCACGATGCGGCTATATCTCCCACGTGTCGAGGCACGACTTAGAGGCATAACCGCATTGTGGTATTGTCGCAAGAAGGGTTATCTTCACACAATCCCATGTAATGAACAAGAATGGGATAAGGAGAGTTGGCTTACAATCGCCACTTCACACAATACATAAATATAATTCATACATCGTCCAAAATCCACACATAGACCGACTACAGTCAAAATCCAAATGAAAATAAGATAACCCCAAATGCTAGATCCCCGATCGTCCCAACTGGGCTCCACTACTGATCATCAGGAAACGAAATATAGTAACGACCACGTTCCTCATCGAACTCCCACTTGAGCTCTGTTGCGTCATCTGCACTGGCATCGTCGGCACCTGCAACTGTTTTGGTAGAATCTGTGAGTCACGAGGACTCAGCAATCTCACACCCGCAAGAACAAGACTATTTAAGCTTGTAGGAAAGGATGGTGTAATGAGGTGGAGCTGTAGCAGACACTAAGCATGTATAGTGGCTAACATACGCAAATGAGAGCGAGAAGAGATGCAACGCAACGGTCACGAAGCTAGAAGTGATCAAGAAGTGATCCTGAAACTACTTACGTTCATGCATAACTCAAACCATGTTCACTTCCCGGACTCCGCCGAGAAGAGACCATCACGGCTACACACACGGTTGATGTATTTTAATTGGGTCAAGTGACAAGTTCTCTACAACCGGACATTAACAAATTCTCATCTGCCTCATAACCGCGGGCACGGCTTTCGAAAGATAACACCCTGCTGGGGTGTCGCAACTTAGCCCATTATAAGCTCTCACGGTCAACGAAGGATAAACCTTCTCCTAGGAAGACCCGATCAGTCTCGGAATCCCGGTTTACAAGACATTTCGACAATGGTAAAACAAGACCAGCAAAACCGCCCGAATGTGCCGACAAATCCCGATAGGAGCTGCACATATCTCGTTCTCAGGGCACACCGGATGAGCCAGACGTCGGGTTGGCATAGACCCTGGTTGCCCAGGGGACGCCGGACATCGCTCGGTTTGGGCCAGCACTCGAAGGAGCACTGGTCCGGGGGTTTAAATAAAGATGACCCTCGGGCTCGCGAAACCCGAGGGAAAAAGGCTTAGGTGGCAAAATGGTAAAACCAAAGTTGGGCCTTGCTGGAGGAGTTTTATTCAAGGCGAACTGTCAAGGGGGTCCCATAAATCACCCAACCACGTAAGGAACGCAAACTCAAGGAACATAATACCGGTATGACGGAAACTAGGGCGGCAAGAGTGGAACAAAACACCAGGCATAAGGCCGAGCCTTCCATTCTTTACCAAATATATAGATGCATTAATTAAATAAGAGATATTGTGATATTCCAAAATAACCATGTTCCAACATGGAACCAACTTCAACTTCACCTGCAACTAGCAACGCTATAAGAAGGGCTGAGCAAAAGCGGTAACTTAGCCAAACAACGGTTTGCTAGGAAAGGATGGTTAGAGGCTTGACATGGAAAATATGGGAGGCATGATATAGCAAGTGGTAGGTAGCGCAGCATGGCAATGGAACGAACAACTAGCAAAGCAAAGATAGAAGTGATTTCGAGGGTATGGTCATCTTGCCTGCAAGGTTCTCAGAGTTATCGAAAGCTTGATCCTCGTAAGCGTACTCAACAGGTTCCTCGTTCACGAACTCGTCTCCCGGCTCTACCCAAAACAAGAACACAAGAAACGGAACCACAATCAATCACGGGAAATGCACAAGCAACATGATGCAAAACATGTATGATATGCGAGATATGATATGCGATGCGTATGCGTGCTCTGGAGAAAAAATGATGAACAAGGCAGTAACTTGGCAAACCAAGCATGCCATTGGAAAGATGAGATGATTTCGGTCGAAATCGATATAAAGATCACCGGAAACGGATGCACGGTTTGCAAATGGCAAGCAAAACAAGAATGACACGATTCTGCGATTAACAGCATGATAGCACTTAGAATACATCAAGTAACTATGCTACCGCACCCCAACATAGCAACAAAGCATATGGCAGTAATCTAAAGGAGATGCTTAACAAAAGATGAACACTGAGCTACGGCTAGATCACAACACAGAAGGTTCAAACAAGCATGACAAAAGTGCAAAAGATATCAGGATCACAGACTTAGTGAAATTACTGGACATGGCAGAAACAACATCAGGTAGCAATGTTCAAAGCACGCAATCAACATGCTACAGGAACTTAAGATGGCAAAACAAGGCATGTCATGAATTTACTAAATGCATAGAAAAAAAGTCCCTTACTGACCATGAGTCAGAAAGGACTAGAAGATATGATGGCACCCATGTAAACATATCAAGTTTCGTTAACAGGTTTCAGACTTAGCAGAAAACAGAGCATGGCAGAAACAGTATTATGAAGGCATCTTGGTGAGCTTGATGCACTCATCACAAAGAAAAGCAGGACAAAAAAGCATATCTACAGCAAGATGGCATGTTCATGAAGCTAACCATGTCAAGAGCAAGATCATAGCATGTAAGAAACATCTACAACAACCTTAGCAAAATTGAATATCATGTTAACAATCTGCCAGAAATATTTTATAGCAAAATAAGAGCAAGATTAAGACATGCTATGGCACTCCATAATTGCAAATAGGGGCATGGATGGATAGAGCACAACTATATCCACAAAACATCCTTAATGAACATACTCAAAATAAGCATAGATCTCTCTGTAGCCACATGGATACGTAGAAACAAAATAACAGCAGTCACAGACTTAGTGAAATTACTAAGTCCCTGAAATCAGAAATACCACGAAGCCTAGTTTGCATGCTTGTGCTAGTAATCACAGAGATCACAAAAATACATGGCATACACCTCTGTAAATATGGCATGGCATACGTCAAAACACATGTAGAGATCCTACCCATAAGATGCACACATCAATTGCAACAAAAATAACAAATCCTCAAGTTCTGATAAGTGACAGCAGTTAACAGCATATAGCACTCTTGCACCAGAGATTTGGGCATCAAGATAGACTCAAATGAATATGACATAATGAAACAAAATGAAGAGCATCTCGAGGCGAACATTTCGATATATTACACGCACGAAACGGAGCAGTATGCAGAGAGTTATGAAGCAAAGAACATGAGCATATAATGTAAAATATCTGGGACTAAGAGAAATTCGGGGGAGGGAAGAAGTCAACCTAGCGCAGTGGATCTGGATCGGGGCTCGGGCTAGGGTTCGCCGGAGCTCGCCGGAGCAGGGACGGTGGCCGGCGTGGAGAGGAGGGAGATGGCGGCCGGAGTGCTCGGGGGAGACGGGGCCGGCCGGAGAGGGCGCGGGGAGGCGCCGGCGTCGGGCGGCGGAGGCGGTGGCCGGCGACGAGGAAGAGGGTGGCGCGGGCATTGGCCGGCGGGGAAGGCGGCGCGGCGAGGCGCGGGCTCGGGCGCGGGGCGGAGGAGGCGGGCTCGCGGGGGCTCCGCGCGGGCCGAGCGGGCCGCGGGCGGCGGCGGCGCCGACTGCCACGTGGCAGCGCGGGAGAGGCCGGGCGCGGCGGCGGGTTCGTCCGGCGGCGGCGGACGCGTCCGGCTGCGGAGAGGGGAAGGGGACTAGGGTTGCACCGCGAATTTCGGAGGGAGAGGTGTTTTTATAGGTAGAGGGAGCTAGGAGACTCCAAATGGAGCACGGTTTTCGCCCACACGATGGTGATCGAACGACCTAGAGCATGGAAGTGACTTAGATAGGTTTTGGGCTGTTTGGAGGGGGGTTTTTGCTGCAACACACAAAAGGACTTTGCGGTTACCCGGTTAACCGTTGGAGCATCAAACGACCTCCAAATGGAACGAAACTTGACAGGTGGTCTACCGGTGGTATACCAAGGCCACTTGGCAAACCTCGGTCCATTCCGAGAACATTTAACACCCGCTCACGAAAGGAAACAAGAGGGGTGCGCCGGTGCATGTGGGAGTGCCGGATTGCAAAACGGACAACGGGGAAAATGCTCGGATGCATGAGACGAACACGTATGCAAAAGCGATGCACATGATGACATGATATGAGATGCATGACATGAACAAAAAGCAAAACGAAAAACAAAACCCGACCACGGAGGGAATATCATAACACATAGCCGAAAATGGCAAGAGTTGGAGTTACAAATATGGAAAGTTACATCCGGGGTGTTACAGAGGGGGAAGGAAGGAGTGGGAGAGGGGAAAGGCAGGGGGACGCCCCCCCTTCCTTGTCCTATTCGGACTCAAGGGGAGGGGGCGCGCGGCCTGCCCTGGCCGGCCCCTCTCTCTCTCCACTAGGGCCCAACAAGGCCCATTAACCCTCGGGGGGTTCCGGTAACCCCCCCCCCCCCCGACACTCCGGTAAAATCCCGATTTCACCCGGAACTATTCCGATGTTCAAATATAGGCTTCCAATATATCAATCTTTATGTCTCGACCATTTTGAGACTCCTCGTCATGTCCGTGATCATATCGGGGACTCCGAACTACCTTCGGTACATCAAAACACATAAACTCATATTACCGATCGTCACCGAACGTTAAGCGTGCGGACCCTACGGGTTCGAGAACTATGTAGACATGACCGAGACTCGTTTCCGGTCAATAACCAATAGCGGAACCTGGATGCTCATATTGGCTCCTATATGTTCTACGAAGATCTTTATCGGTCAAACCGCATAACAACATACGTTGTTCCCTTCGTTATCGGTATGTTATTTGCCCGAGATTCGATCGTCGGTATCTCAATACCTAGTTCAATCTCGTTACCGGCAAGTCTCTTTACTCATTCCGTAATGCACATCCCGTAACTAACTCATTAGTCACAATGCTTGCAAGGCTTATAGTGATGTGCATTACCGAGAGGGCCCAGAGATACCTCTCCGACAATCGGAGTGAGAAATCCTAATCTTGATCTATGCCAACTCAACAAGTACCATCGGAGATACCTGTAGAGCACCTTTATAATCACCCAGTTACGTTGTGACGTTTGATAGCACACAAAGTGGTCCTCCGGTATTCGGTAGTTGCATAATCTCATAGTTATCGGAACATATATAAGTCATGAAGAAAGCAATAGCAATATACTAAACGATCGTATGCTAAGCTAACGGAATGAGTCAAGTCAATCACATCATTCTCTAATGATGTGATCCCGTTAATCAAATAAAAACTCATGTCTATGGATAGGAAACTTACCCATCTTTGATTCAACGAGCTAGTCAAGTAGAGGCATACTAGGGACACTGTTTGTATATGTATTCACACATGTACTAAGTTTCCGGTTAATATAATTCTAGCATGAATAATAAACATTTATCATGATATAAGAAAAATATAAATACAACTTTATTATTGCCTCTAGGGCATATTTCCTTCAGCCTTTAGATATAGCTGATGGATTTTATGATTATTTAAATCTGCCTACTCTCTTTCTTTTATATGGGTAGCAGATAGATAGATAGTAGATGCGTGCGAGGTGACGTGACACCAAAACACGAAACCATCCAAAAGGGTTGGTGAACATACGTACAGCATCCCTAAAAAACCATACGTGCAGTACGTACCCAAAAATCGGTTGATACAGGGAACGCGACCGTGAGAGCTGCTTGGACCACGCGGCATACCTGGACTGGGCGTAGGCGAGGGGTTGGGTTGGGTGGGGCGGGAGGCAGGGATTCGATACGCACGCGGACCATGTTCCTTTTATCAATTTGCGTGGGAAACCGAGCGAGAGCGAGCAAGTGCTGGATGATCCGTGGACACGGATGTCAGTCGTGGCGAGGCAGCATGCCGGTCGATGTGGACGCATCTTCCTTTCCCATGCTCGATCACGGGCACGGATGGTAAGGCCAACTCCACCGCACGACCACATCCTATCCGCGCGGGCCAATTTAAGGTAAAATAGACGAATCAGACGGCCCAGCGCGCGGGCGTAAACGGACTTTTGTGCGTTTTCTGTTCGCTTTCGACTCATCCCCGATTCAAGTTTGTGCCGCTTTTGAGGTGAAACGGACAACACGCGGACGCGCGGGCCGTCTACGCGTGTCCTCCCCTGGCCCGCATGTCGGTGGCACATGGGCGCCTTTTTCTATCCGCCCCCTCCCTTCCTCCGGCCGCACGCCCTCCATTCTTCTCCACTCTTCCCTCGCCGCTGCCGCCACCGCTGCCATTGTAGCTGTGCAGGTCGGACGCGCGCTCGCCCAGCCCCTTCCCCTCGGCGCCCCCGAGCTACCCAACCACGTCCACCTGATTTGCGCACCCGCCGGCCGGATTTGGGGCGGATCCGGTCGGTCTTGAGCTCACCCGGCTGTGGGAGGCCGCGTCGCGCCATGGACTGGCCAGGCACCGGGCCGGAAGGCCCTGGCAGGGCCGCAAGGCCACATGCAGGCAGTTGCTCCTCCTCTAGCCGCTCGGATCTACACCGTCGGTGGTCCGCCGGCAGATACACGAATGGTGGTCGGCCGGGCTCGGTGCTAGCCCAAAAGCTCGTCGGCGCACCGTTGCCGCTCATTAAGTGTGACCACTGCCCAAAGAAGGTCGTGCGCCGCGTGTCTACAACGCCGGAACATCCCGGATGGGTGTTCATCAAGTGCTTAAACGATGGGGTATGTGCTCTTTTTAGCTTCGGTTTGTACTCTAGATTTGACTAGTTGTGCTAACTTCAAATTTTGTTGTGTAGAATGGATGCAAGTTTTGGTATTGGGAAGAAGAGTACATCGATATATTGATAGAGCGCAATTTAGTAGATGTTCGTGCACTTTTAGCTAGTATAGAGGCTGTAGATGAGACAAGTGCATTTGTTGCTAGATTAGAGGCTAGATACGAGACTAGATACGAGGAAGCAACCCCTACTTTTTTAGACTCGAAAAAGAAAGAAACACGCAAGATGGAGGCGGCTCCTCCGCAGATCAACAATGAATGCATCGAGAAGACACTAATCCAACTTACAGAACAAGTTATGGAAGTTGGATATCTTCTAAAATGTATTCTTGTGGTTCTTGTTTTCTTTGGTCTTGCTTTTCTAGTCAAAATTTGGTGATGTATTCCCATGTACCAATAATGAATGATGAAAAAAAGTTTAAGGGCTTGTAAAGAAAAAGTACGCGGACAGAATGCGGCCGGGATGCGTCCACGTGTTGGGCGCCCCGCATCCCAGAAATGCACCGGACACGACCCCACCGCAACAGTAGCAGTAGAGGTGCATGCGATGCGATGCGAGGGGCCAGGCCAAACCAAAAGGAGAAGGCAAAGCCTCCACAGTGTACAGAAAGAAATTCCTTTACCCCACCCCACCACCGGACATAGCCGGAGCCGTGGAGAGAACCAACCAAACGCTCCCTCCACGTCGTCTCCTCTACGCGCGTGCTCTGCCTCTCAAGAGAGCACCCACCCGCTAATGAAACAGTGGGGTCTTGTTGTATCTTGTTCATCGATTGACACTAGTTAAACACCGGCGGGCTCTTCCAGCTCCGAGCCATCATCTCATGCCAACTCTATAAATATGTATTCTGGCATGAACAGTAAGTACGTTAAATATAGCAAAATAATATAAAAAAATGATTTTTTTTGTGGTGAAAGATGTCTGAGTGCGTGATAATTTGGTGAGGTTTTGACATTCGAGAAGCTCTCAGCAAAGAAGAAAATATCGGGCATGTGAGAAAGTTTGAAATTCGGCATTTTTAACGATTTTACTATTCACCTGGAGCCCGGGCTCAGAATTGGGTATTGGTAGAACTTTTCGCTATCTACTCGTATCGTGTCCATCGTAGTCCCGAGTTATTAATGTTTTGAACTTGCTTGCTCTGGTTGTATGGTGAACTTGCCATGCCCGACCGTAACAATGCTATGTGTTTAATTTTATCTACGTTGAGTTTTGATCTGTATTATATGATATTGCATGGATTTAGACGTTTCTGATCCAAGGAGGGCGGCTGCAAACATGGACAAATGAGAGGCAAGTTGGCGTTGTCCGCAGATGCGTCTGGACATGTCCACGGATATATAAGGGTCAGATTTGCACACTTCTTCCTTATTTTAGGCCTAACTAATGTTTAAACTAGAGATTAGCCCCTCCTTCCTTATTAATTTGCCTCCCTTCAGCTAATGGCCCCGTCTTGGATTATGCTCAAGCTCCGCCACTCCATACTAGCACATTCTTTTTTCGAGAGAACTTTCGATCTATTCATCTTCGACCATGGCAGCACAACGAGCACTGAAAATAATAAAGAAATTACATATAGATCCATAGACCATCTAGTGACGACTAGCACGTTTTAGATTCAAAGTAGTCTTTCAATTTGAAGTCAGTGCTAGAATTGGACGTGCTTGGGCTGGCAATAAAATGGTGGTGTACGTTGCTGGTATACGAATTGGTGCGTGCGTACGTACGCGTGCCTTGATGATTGTGCAATCAATCAAGGCAATCACACCCCCTCATTCCAGCCTCTTGGCGGTTTTTACCTTTTCTTTCTCCCCTTTCGCTTTGGTGAAAAGTCTCAAATCATCCTCCCCCTCTCCCCCTTCCGCTCGGCCCCCAGTCCAGTGAGTCGTCTCCGCTCCGGTAACTCCACCACCACCACCCTCCCCGCCTCCCCGGTCCTCTCCTCGGTTGCCATTGGCGAGGCCGAGGTGGCTTGGCTTGGCTGGCGTCAAAGCCCATTTCTTTAAGCGCCCGGGCTCCCTTCCCTCCCCGCACGACGGACCCCCCACCACTCCTCCTCCACCACCACCAACACCTCCCCCTCCCCCCTGTCGCCGCCGCCGCCTACCTACCCCCATTGCGCCCCTCCGCCGGCGGGAACCGACCGAGGAGGAAGGACCCCATGAGAGCCCGACGCGCAGCCGGAGAAGCCCCATGACTATCCGACGCCGCCGGCCCGTCGAATGGCAGATCCCGTCGTCGACATCGACAAGGTACGTCCGCCGCCCTCCCCTCCTCCTCCTCCTCCTCCTCCTCCTCCCCCACTTCTGCCCCTTTTATGTGCTACGCTTCCGCTTACCTGCAAAGTTACTGCCAACGTCGGTCGGAGGGTGGGGAGGAGCGAGCTCCATTGCTGGGATTTTGTTGGTGGAAATGCCAGCCCCCACCGGAACAGTACTACTAGTTCGATACCAACGATGACGCCGTGGGTGGCTGTAATTTTTTCTCTGCCATTGCATTTTCAGGCAGCACCCCGGGGGTGCCCCCTTCTAATAATCTCCTCTCTGAACATGAACACCGCCCTAGTTCCTTCAGCCAGGGTTAAAAATCGGAAACCAGATCAAGTAGTTGAACATCCAGGCTTTGTGTGGCTACTTGGTTCAGGGCTTAGATGTACTATTCCATCATCTGTTCATCTTTGTGAGATGCTGTATGCTGAAAAACTTTTAATAATTAATACTATGTCAATGTTGCTCTCTGTTTCTGTTAGTACTACTCCAGTTAGGAGCAGAGCAGGACTGCTTGCTATCTGGTCTGTTAACACCAATGTTACCTTACCACTGTTAATAGTAGGCTGCTTGTGTTCCACACCTCTGTTGGTCACGAAAACATTCTTGCTATTTTTACCTCCCCTTCTGCACATACATATATTCTCAGTAACTGGGTTCATGAATCATGAGGGTGGCAAAGCATGCTATACATTGTCTTTATCTGTAGCAGTGATTCCCCATGTGACAACCAAGATATAAAAATACAGTGAATAAAACAGAGCTACAGACAAGAATTTTCCATTTGTTAGTTTTGTTCCCGGGGAAATGGACGAAAGGACACATGGAACTTTCCCATTGCATTGGTCCTGTCAAACTTTGGACTGCCAAGTATTCATCTCTAGCAAATTTTCTGAAGTCTCAGTGATCTTTTTTCCTTTTTAATGTTTTACCTATGCTATGCTATTGCTATGCACCAATTACTGTACCTAACAATTCTGTTGTTCATCCTTGTCAATCTGGTAGGCGCTTATCGCTTTAAAGAAAGGCACCCAGCTGCTTAAGTATGGCCGCAAAGGGAAGCCAAAGTTTACTCCCTTCAGACTGTCAACTGTAAGTTCATCTCTACAGATGCTGCCCTCCCTCCCTCTCTTTCTCTGCCTGGCAAATTTGATTTTCATGAATGACTTTTGAATTTTATGGCCTGAACTAGATTTTTTTTGTGATTTTTCGATGGCCTTCGTTTCATGTTATGGTTCATGGCCCTAGGGCACAAATGTCTGAAAAATGATTACCATTAGAAAATTTGCATCGCAAGAACGGAAAGACATAAATTCTAGAGTTCATGGTTGTTATTTGCACTTCAATGATTCCTTCTCTATGCTCCACAGGATGAATCGACTCTTATTTGGGTCTCAAGCAACCAAGAGAAAAGTTTAAAACTAGCTTCTGTGTCCAGAGTTCTCTCAGGACAAAGAACTGTAAGACATTCTGAACAATACGGTCATAGTTTACTTTCAAAGTCTTTTTGCTTTCTCAACATCTGTTGTTCTTTTCAGCTGGTTTTCCAACGTTTTCTGCTCCCTGAGAAGGACCATTTATCCTTCTCTCTCATATATAAAGATGGCAAGCGATCACTCGATCTGGTATTATGATGAAAACCAGTCTGACCGACTCTTTCTCTTCCACTTCTGAATAAATATCACCAAACTAATTTTGATCTTGTTTCCTAGATCTGCAAGGATAAGGTTGAAACACAGGTGTGGTTTACATGCCTCAGTGCATTGGTATCTCCAGGCAAGCACAGATCCCAACCCCAACACACGGACGAAATGCGCAGTAGTGCCCTTTCTTTTGATGTAAGTTCTATGCTTTAACATAGCTGACTTTTATGCATGTTCTTTTATTTCATTCCTAAGCACTCTATATATCAATTACCATTGCTTGAGTGATGATTTCATATCATTTGAGGTGCTGCTATCTTTTCAAAATTACCAGATTTTGTTTTGCATCAGATTCAGTTCTGTTATAAATAGTTCCTTTTCCATGATTGACTATTGGTCAACCTTTTATCTCTAGTATATTTATGTTGACTATTATCTACAATTTCCCACACGCAGTTCATATACTAATATGCAGTTTGACATGGGAGAATTAGCAACAACAACAACAACAACAACAACAAAGCCTTTAGTCCCAAACAAGTTGGGGTAGGCTAGAGGTGAAACCCATAAGATCTCGCGACCAACTCATGGGAGAATTAGCATAACGTCTAAAAGTACTCCCTGATGTACATTTATCTCTAGTACATTTATGTTGACTATTGTCCAGAGGGAGTACCTCATAACAGCAACAGCACAATTCTGATGATTCTGCCAATGTTGCTTGTTTGTTCTATTGCCACTTTTTGTTTGATGCTCTTTTGGCTGCCAGTAGCATAGTTGTACTTATGTCTAAATTGCTCTCCTGTGATATGCAAAACTGTGAACTCATTCTTTATCTGCTTTCAAATGCGTTGTCCAGTTGCTAGTCCTGTAGAAAATAGATGAACCAGAC
The DNA here is from genome assembly GCF_018294505.1 of Triticum aestivum. Lineage (NCBI taxonomy): Eukaryota > Viridiplantae > Streptophyta > Magnoliopsida > Poales > Poaceae > Triticum > Triticum aestivum. Next base: position 645,124,569 of record NC_057799.1, on the reverse strand, counting down.
CTTTACAATATGATATGCTAGCCTTCTGAACTTTCTACTATGTTCTGTTTCAGTGTGGCAGAGAAAGTAGCCTAAGCAGTAGCTCTACATTTACCACTGATTCCCTTGAGAACAAGTTGAGCTCAGCAAATTCCAAGGACCGTTCTTCTGGAGAATATGCATATTCAGAAAGGACAGATGTGTCAGATATGCAAGTGAAAAGTGTATCTTCATCAGACATTCGAGTCAGTGTCTCCAGTGCTCTCAGCACATCCAGCCATGGTTCTGGCGGCGAGGATTCTGAATCGTTTGGGGATGTTTATGTCTGGGGAGAAGTCATGTGCGACACCGCTTCAGTATCAGGGTCTGATGGAAACACACTCTCCCCTGGTGCAACCACTGATATCCTTGTACCAAAGCCCCTAGAGTCAAATGTAATGCTTGATGTCAGTTCTGTGGCTTGTGGTGTGAAGCATGCTGCACTTATCACAAGACAGGCAGAGGTGTTTACATGGGGAGAAGAATGCAGTGGGCGGCTTGGTCACGGGGCTGGTACAAGCATTTTTCAACCACGTCTACTCGAGTCATTGTCAACTTGCAACGTTGAAATAATGGCTTGTGGCGAGTTCCATACTTGTGCTGTTACAGCAACAGGTGATCTTTACACCTGGGGAGATGGTACCCACAATGCCGGACTCCTTGGTCATGGTAGTACCGTGAGTCACTGGATACCCAAAAGGGTTTCAGGTCCTCTGGAAGGCCTTCAGGTGTCGACTGTCTCTTGCGGAACATGGCATACCGCTTTGATAACTACTTCTGGACTGTTGTACACATTTGGAGATGGCACATTTGGCGCCTTAGGTCATGGGAATCGAGAAACAATCTCGTATCCGAAGGAGGTGGAATCTTTGAAGGGCTTGAGGACGATTTCTGTTTCATGTGGGGTGTGGCATAGTGCTGCTGTTGTTGAGATTATCATGACACAGTCAAATGCCTCATCTGGAAAGCTATTTACATGGGGAGATGGAGACAAATATCGGCTTGGGCATGGTGACAGGGCTTCAAAACTCAAACCAACTTGTGTGTCTTCACTGATAGACTACAACTTCCATAAGTCGGCATGTGGCCATACTCTTACGATTGGGTTGACAACTTCAGGGCATATGTTTACCGTCGGGAGCTCTGTGTATGGACAACTTGGAAATCCCAATAACGATGGAAGGTATGCACGCCTAGTTGAAGATAAGGTCGGCGGCGGTGGTGTTGTGGAGGTTGCTTGTGGATCTTACCATGTTGCAGTCTTGACAAATGCCGGTGAAGTTTACACATGGGGCAAGGGTGCAAATGGAAGACTGGGTCACGGTGATATTGCAGACCGGAAGGTACCTACACTTGTGGAGGCTTTAAGGGATAGGTCCGTGAAGCGCATTGCTTGCGGATCAAGCTTCACAGCTGCAATTTGTCAGCATAAATGGGTGTCCGGGATGGAGCAGTCTCAGTGCTCAGCATGCAGACAGCCATTCGGTTTCACTCGAAAGCGACACAACTGTTACCATTGTGGCCTGGTACACTGTCATTCATGCAGTTCAAAGAAGGCCCTAAGAGCGGCTTTGTCTCCTAATCCTGGAAAGCCATACCGTGTGTGCGATTCATGTCATATGAAGCTAAGTAAAGTCATGGATTCTGGTGTCAGCTATAACAGGAGCAATATACCTCGCGTACCAGGTGATACCAAGGCTGAGAGAATGGACACAAAGGCAAACAGAGTTGCATCATCTACCAGTTCGGATATGATTAAGAGCTTGGACGTGAAGGCAGCAAAGCAAGCAAAAAGGTCTGACCATTCGCCGCAGTTCCCTGCAATTTTGCAGATGAACGATGTTCCGTTCATCGGATCAGGTGACCTGCACACTACAGGTTTTACAGTAACAAACGGATACCCGAATGACCCCAGATATACTTCACAATTTTTAAGAATGCCGTACCTAAGTTCTCCGAGCTCCGTGTCTTCAGAAAGCCTTGAGAGTTTCAGAGATGCGAACGAACTTTTGAAGCAAGAGGTTCAAAAACTAAAAGAAGAGGTATGCCTGGTTCTGTTCTTTTATTTTTTCGTAACAACTACAAAGAACAGGAAAAAACAGAGGTGTCCTTATGCTTGTCTGTGGATCAGGTCAATAGCTTGAGACAGCAACGTGAACTGCAAGACGCGGAGTTGAAGAAGTCGGAGGCAAAAGCCAGTGAAGCCGCAGCCCTTGCTGCTGAAGAGGCGTCCAAATCAAAGGCCGCAAAAGAGGTTATAAAATCACTGACGGCACAGGTGATATTTCAACTGTAATTTTGCACAATCTTATTAATGCTGAAATTGGTACTGGATGCATCTGTTCTTGTGCGAGTTTTGTTTCTTCTTTGACTTGCACCTGTTAAAATCGTACAATGTAATAATCAACAGGTAAAAGAAATGGCTGAGAGGCTTCCTGCAGGAGACTCTGACGTGAAGCCGCCACGGGTCCCATATCTACCTGCTGGTGGTGTAGTTTCTCCTGAAATGGGGAGAGAAGGCCAGAAGAGATATGAGCCAGTATCCATTCATTATTCTCAGACACCTACTTCTGTCACATCTTCTTGGTCTAACGGGCTCCCTCCCCAAGCCCATCAAATAGGTAAACCCGGTGATAACACGGTGGCTCCACACGAGAACATGTTTGAAAACTTCAACAAAAGCAGAGATTTTCCAGCCACGCACCAGAGGACGAACAGTGCGATGTCGGGGTATCGTCCGAGATCAGAGGATTTTGACCGCCGGGAAGCGGAAAGGTTCCAGATAAACCTGCAAGACTGGAACACGAGGGGCTCCGGTTCACCCAGTAACCAGGTTGAGTCCGAGTGGATAGAACAGTTTGAACCCGGGGTGTACCTGACACTGGTAACTCTTCATGATGGAACCAAAGAGCTAAAAAGGGTGCGGTTCAGGTAGGCATTTCCATGTTCTGATGTGGAGCATTCTTTGGCTTGTAACTTGTCATGAGTAACCTGACCAGTAAGTGCTTTTTTTTTCTGGCAGCCGGAGAAGATTCGCGGAGCATCAAGCGGAGTCTTGGTGGAGCGACAACCATGAAAAGGTGTACGACAAGTACAACTTGCGGAGAACCGACCGGATCTCTTCAGTGTTGACATCATAGTGTGCACCCATGTTTTGCTAGATGTTGAGACCGGCGGCGAACATAAGCCAGTGCAGCAAGCATGCTGAGTTCTTGCGTCGTGTCTGAGCGATCGGTCATACGTGCACGGCTCCTTGAGGCCATTCGTTGGCACGGCGCGCATTGTATCTGTCTGGACTCTGCACTGGTGTTGTATAGAAGGAGCATGATCCATGCTGCGGTTGGCACATGGCATGGCAGGAGCAATGGTATGTGGCGCCTTTGCTCTTGTGAGTAGCGAGTTATGACTATGATACTGCTATCTAGCCTGTATGTATATTCCTTGAGATTAAAGGGATGAGCCAAAGCTCTCCCAACTTGGTGTTCTCAACCGAATGTGAGCCCTGTAACCGCGCATCGTCGTGGAATTCGTTGTTTGAGTACGTGTTGTTGATGTAGTAATAGTCAGTCTAGATATGATCTGCTAAGTTTGGAGAATCAACTTTTCCTTGTTTGAGTACGTGTTGCATCAAAGATACGAATGAAGCAGCTTATATTTGCAGAGGCTTTGGTGACAGCAAGGTATTTTTTGTTGGGTAACTGGATGCGGATGACGACTCTTTGGTTGGTTTATCATGCTGCTTTATTCATCTGTTCATTCCTTTCATGGTCTGCTCTTCAAGTTCTTTGTCCCCATAAAGCTTTGAGAATTTCAGTGACGGACGCGAATGGACTTTCGAAGCAAGAGGTTCAGAGTCCAAAAGAGCAGGCAACACAAAAACTTCAGGAAAATGGAGTCCTTGTGCTAGCCTATGGCTCAGGCAACACAAAAACTTGAGGAAAATGGAGTCCTAACCTAGCCGCTGTCGCCTCCTCAAGCCGCCGCCGCCGCCACCGCTCTTCTTCCTCGGCGCTGTTGCTGCTCGCTCACCTGAGTCGGGCCGGTCATCCGCCCCCTTCACCTTTGTCCAGCACCAACTCATTACCAGCGTCGTCGTCATCTAACCCAATCACTTCATCTACTTCGATAACTGGGGTCAACATCGGCACCTTCTACCCCACATCGACGACTGTCGCCGCAACAGTCATCGAGTCCTCTGCTAACCCACCTCGACATGGCGTGCAGCTCATGCAGGTCCCCGTCTACATATGCCCGGTGCTGACAACACCGACGCATGCCTTTGTCGTGTTCTTAGGACTGCCAAACCTGGAGCGGCGCATCATCAACATCGACTTCGTCTGTCTATGCATGCCCGGTGCTAGCAACACCGACGCGTGCCTTCATCCACGATGTGTTCCCAGGCCTGGCAAACCTGGAGTGGCGCATCGTGAAGATCGACTTCGTCCGTCTACGCATGCCCAGTGTTGGCAACACCAACGCGTGCCTTCGACCACGACGTGTCTGCGGGCTTGGCAAACTCAGTGCGATGCCTCGTCAACAGCGTCTTCTTCCCGGTCACCACTACCTCGATGCCACTGCGCCCATGACTAACTCGACGCCTCTTTACGCTCGCGGCTCCACGATGATGACCTGGACACCGGCCACCCCGACTCAATATCGAATACGACGTCACTCGCACGGCTACCTCGACCACGACTACACCACACTACACTCTCGGCTACCTTGACATCAGCACAAAGGGCTACCGCCTTGCTTTGGCAACCTCGCCGGTTTCCACTCCAGCCACGACTGCTGCGATGCATCGACGGTTACGACTGTGGGGGGGGGGGGGGGTGTCCGTTGGTTTACCTTCGGATTCTTCTCCAGTCTCACCATGTGCGTCGCTACCATTATGACTGCAGGGTATGTTGAGTATCGTGATTATTTACGTAGTATAGGATAGCGTAGGATTTATTCTAACTTGCCTTGTACTCCAAGAAGGTCATATACTCACTATATATATGCCCACGAGGCTCAAGAATAATCATCAATTCCATCAATTATCCCTCTCTATCCTTCTACACTTCATGCACTTTAGAAATATCCGTGGAGCACACTTACACATTATCTTCATGGTCTTGATCTCCAGACATTTCACCTATGCACCCTACCAAGTTCTACATATATTTAAGGATACATATACAAGCACATTATAATATTGGTAGGATATTGTGAAAATATTTGTTTGCTCTTTGCTCTATGGTGAACCCCATTGTAAAAAAAGTTTTTTTTATACACCATAAAAGTTGTACAAACAAATTTGTAACTGAATATTGTTCCAGGGTAGCACAAGAAATGTATTTGTAATGGGGAACAAAAGAATCATATGAAAATTTAATACATTTAATATGACTGTTTGGAGTTGTTTAATGTTGTTAGTTAGTTATACACAAAAATTGCTGCTTTCTATGTAATTTATCAAATAATGTTACAATAAAAACTACATACATTAAAGGCTATCTAAGTTATGACGAGGTAATGAAGTTCAGTATAAATTGATAAATAATTTATTTAGAGAATTCAAACCAGTGTCATTACAAACCAGATCTCATAATACAAATCTTATATCTATGAGTGTTCTTTGAGATTAAGGACTCACCATCGTAATTCATTAAGGGATTTTCACTTATGCTAATCTAGCTCCAAGGAGCCGACAGATGTTGTCGTGCACGGCCCAAGACGATAAAACCACTCGAATAAGAGGCGGAGCCAGAAGCAGGCGTCGATTTCCAAGACGTCAACTCTCACTTGTTTCAGAATAGTCCTATTACTTTGCATAGGCAGTGAATATGTCAAGTGTCCCTATGAGGCCGACACTGAGGGGTGCGGGAGGGGCGGCTGCCCCGAGACCCCCAAGTCCAGGGCCCCCAAACAGGCGCGCACTAGCTTATGCCCAGGGATAGACAGGTACGCAACTGACACGAACGAATATAGCCCACGGAGTACGCTGAAAAAAAATGTAGCCCGCGGAGTGCACGCCGTCTAATTGCTGGAAGTTGCAATTGCAACGCGAACGATCCTATTCTATTCTATTCCCCCGCTTCCATCGCGTGTTTCTGGCGCTGGGCGAATTGCCGCAGTACATCGACGAGCTCTACCCTTCAATCTATGGGTCCTCGTTTCCTCGTTCTCCTTCTTGATCTCGTCGACTCCCCGAAATCCAGTTTCCAATAACTAAATCCAACCATGGATGGCAGGCTGCAGGTGCAGATTTTTCGATAAAGGGCGATTTTATTATCTCAGAATGTAGCATCAAGGGGATAAAAAACATTATGAGTAACATCCGGCCTCTGCATAACTGAGATGCACACAGCCAAATCCAAAAGTCTGACAAAAAACATGAAATATAAACCGACATATCGGCAACAGTAAAGTCCTATAGACCGACACTGTGCCTATGTCGAAGGTGGTGGTGGATCGATCCGGAGGTTATGCTGCCACCCATGTTGGGAAAAAACCTCCGTAGCCACCTGCTCCAACCGCGTACACATCGCCTTGAACAGCGATTGGTGCTCCGATCGTTGTAGCATAGACCACGTATGAAGCGAGTGCGTACAATGGAAAATAACCTGCAGAGGAGAAGCATTTTTTCCATTAAAAACCAAATCATTTCTGCATAGCCAGAGCGACCAAATTAAGGCGTACGCTCCCACCCTTATAAGCGCTTTAAACCTATTTGAAATACCGTCCAACCAGTGACCAAATATATTGGCAACACTTATGGGCGGATATAAATTTGACGCTATTTAGATGATTGACCACGTAGAACGTGCAAACTTGCATTGGAAAAAGAGGTGTTTGATTGTCTCGTCATGAGTACAAAAACAACACTTCTTACTCCCTGGCCAGTTGCGTCGTGCGAGTTTGTCTTTGGTCAACACAACTCCCTTACGAAGATATCACATGAAAATTTTCACTTTTAGTGGAATCTTGGACTTCCAAATTTTCTTGTTATTACTCACTGGTACCTCAGAATGTGTGAGCGCACGGTACATAGAGTCTACTGTAAAAGACCCTGATGTAGTAAGGTTCCAGCGAAACACATCCTGATCTTGTGTCAGGTTAATCGAATCCAACCGGGACAAAAGATTATGCCATGACAGAAGTCTGGGGCCAATCAAATCCCGCCTAAACGAAATGTTCGGCGGGGATGAGCTGAGCACGTGCGCAATAGTGTTGTTCTTATCGTGAGCAATGTTATATAAGTCTGGATATTGTTCTCTGAGACTGGCATTGCCTAGCCAGATGTCTTCCCAGAATCGAATCTCCGACCCGTCTTTTATCACGAAAGACCCAAAGCGAAAGAGATGTTTCTTTGCCGCCATTAGGCCAGCCTAGAAGTGCAAGTCACCAGGTTTCCAATATGCCTGGGACACTGCCTTTTGGCCTAGATACTTGTTGCGCAACATGGTTTGCCAAACACCATCCTCAGTAAGAAGTTTGAACAACCATTTACTGAGCAAGGCCTCATTCTTGACCTGTAGGTCATGAATTCCAAGGCCGCCTTGGTCTTTTGGCCTACAAACCATGCTCCATTTGGCCAATAGATATTTTTTCTTTTCTCCATCTCCTTGCCAAAAAAATCTGGATCTAAAATAATCCAATCTTTGCCGGACCCTTTTTGGGAGTTGGAAGAAAGAAAGCATATAGAGAACCATATTTGTGAGAACGGAGTTAATCAAAACCAGCCGTCCTCCAACTGAGAGCAGCTTGCCTTTCCAACTGCTCAATCGTTTCTCTAGACGCTCCTCTACATGCTTCCACTCCGCAATGGTGAGACGCCGATAGTGGATCGGTATTCCCAAATATTTAATCGGGAATTGGCCATGTGCGCAACCAAAGAGGTCAGCATAATCGGCAGCCGCCTCAACGGCTTCTCCAAAGCAGAAAAGTTCACTTTTATGGAAGTTAATTTTGAGACCCGACATTTTCTCAAACGCTGAGAGCAAGAGTTTTAGGTTTCGAGCCTTGTCTAGGTCATGTTCCATAAAAAGAATTGTGTCATCGGCGTATTGCAGAATAGAAAGGCCACCATCCACAAGATGTGGCACTACTCCTTCTATCTGGCCGTCCTGCTTAGCACGCTTAATCAGAATAGCCAACATGTCAGCAACAATGTTAAATAACATTGGAGACATGGAGTCACCCTGTCGTAGTCCTTTTTTTGTCTGAAAGTAATGGCCTACATCATCATTGACTTTGATGGCCACACTACCTCCAGTTACAAAATTTTGGATCCACTGATGCCATTTATCGGAGAAACTTTTCATTCTTAGGGCTTGTTGGAGGAATGATCATTTGACCTTGTCATAGGCTTTTTGAAAGTCAATTTTGAATACTACTCTACTCATGTTTTTCCGGTGCATCTCGTGAACGGTCTCATGCAAAATTACTACGCCATCGAGTATATTCCTTCCTTGCATGAACGCCGTTTGAGATGGCCGAACAACATGATCAGCTACCGAGTTTAACCTATTTGTGGCCACTTTGGTGAAAATCTTGAAGCTAACATTAAGGAGGCATATGGGTCTGAACTGTTGGATCCGTTCGGCCTCCTTAATCTTGGGCAACAAGACAATCTCGCCAAAATTAAGTCTAAATAGGTCTAGTTGGTCGGCATGAAGACAATTGAACAAATCCAAAAGGTCGGTCTTGATGATATCCCAAAAATTCTGATAGAATTCTGCGGGGAAACCATCTGGCCCTGGAGCTTTGTTATGTTCCATTTGGAACATCGCCGCTCTCACCTCCTCTTCCAAGAATGGTGCCGTTAGGATATCATTTTCTTCTGCCGTGACTTGTGGAATATCATCTGTTCGGGTCTCGTCAAGGGTGAAGTTCCCTTCAACTGACGCTCCAAACAGAGATTTGTAGTATTTAGTGATATACTTCTTGAGCTCCTCCTGTCCTTCGATCCGCCCCTCATCTTGTTGGAGACTGTAAATACATTTTTTCCTATGCCGCCCATTGGCGATCAATTGGAAGTATTTTGTATTACTATCACCCATCAAGATGAAGTCAGCTTTGGATCTCTGGTAGTATTTGATCTCCTATTCTCGCAAAAGACGTGCAACCTTCTCGTTAGATTAATTTTTCAGCTCAATCTCTTGTTGAGATAAGGTGCGCGTCTCTGCAATTTTGTCGAGGTCGTCAATAATGGTAGAGAGTCTTTGTTTTTTTTTATATATCCCGTTGATGTGTTTCACCCATCCAGTGAGGTGTTTCCTCATGGCCCTTATTTTAAAGTTCCATCTCTGAATAGGCGTACGACCAACAGCGGGCTTCTCCCAAACATTCTTGATTATGTCTACAAATCCATCCTGATGCAGCCATCCCAATTCAAATTTGAAAGGGCAACGGACGTTTGGCTTCGTAGAGTTAGAATCCATAATTATGGGTGCATGATCCGATAACGCCTCGATACGCTCTAGGGCTCGCACGGTTTCCAGAGGAAATTTTAGTTCCCATTCGGTGTCCATGAGTACCCTATCGAGTTTCTCGTATGTCGGCACAGATCGGTTATTGGCCCAGGTGAACTGCCGCCCCGACATACTGGCCTCCCGAAGATTCAAACTGTCTATCACAACATTGAATATGAAAGGCCAATGAGTGTCGAAGCGGTCATTATTTTTCTCTTGCTGGTACCTAAGGATATTAAAGTCCCCTCCAATAAGCATTGGATATGGGTTATCCTTAGCCAGGTTCACCAATTCACGAAGGAAGGCCGATTTATGCTCATCTTGGGCAGCCCCATAGACTGCGACCATGCTCCATGTAAAAGTATCAACTCTGTTTCGTAAGTGAAATTTCATATGAAATTCACCAGTCGAAAAAGCCAACAAGTCCATGGTGGTGGTCTGTATCCCAAGAAGGATTCCTCCAGACCTTCCACGAGTTGGCAGACTATGCCACGTGTAGTCGAAACCACCTGATAGGTGATCAAGGACATGCGGGCGGAAGTCACATTTACCAGCCTCCGAAATTGCCACAAAATTCAACCCATGTTCGCGCACACAATCACCAACGTGTTTATGTTTAGCCAAGTCTGAGAGACCTCTGCTATTCCAAAACATGCCTCTCATGTGGAAACTCGGGTCGGTGTTGAACATTTCGCCTTCTTGGGCTGTTTTTGTTTCTTGGGCAGGTGCAGATGATCAACAATTCCCTGTCGGGCGTTGGCATGCAATGTTTAGGCTGTTTCTTCAATCAAATCTTCTCCCGTTGCTCCTACCCATTCACTATACTATTGGTCCGGCCGTTCCTATAGTCATACCATGAAGGTGTGTAATTTCTATCCACAGAATGGATATGTACATCTTGCACATATATGTTTAATTCCTTGTTGGTGTGTGTGTGTGTGTGTGTGGGGGGGGGGGGGGGGGGATAGAATAGAATAGGATTGTTGCAATTGCAAATGTATGATTAATTTCTATCCACTGAATGAATATGTACATCTTGCAAATGTATGTTTAATTCTATATTCTAATTACACTGGGTTACATAATTCTATCAATTGCTAGGATTGGGAGATCTAGTTTAAAGGTGCCTCTATTAAAAGTTCATTTTTCATATGGAATGTTAGATGAGATCAATATTGATATCACCCACAATGACTCTGCATCTATGAATCTTAGAAGAAAAATTAAGATAGTATATATAACTTGTTTATTATTTATATTGATTTTGAACACATGTAAGTGTTTAGTAGTAACATTCTCTATATACATACAGATTACTATTTTGATGATTATACTAAGAGGCCCCAGATTCCAGTCTTGCCCTGGGCCCCCGAAATCTCAGGACTGGCCCTGTGTCCCTAACTATATCTTTTCACTAATGTCTTTGCCTCAACATCCTCTAACGAACTCAAGCAAATTAATTATGCTATGTTGCGAACCAACATGTGGTTGGATGGTTAGAGGGACAGTGGTATTCCCAGCCCACCAGGGTTCAAGTCCTGGTGCTCGCATTATTCCTGAATTTATTTCAGATTTTTTGGCGATGTGCTTTCAGTGGGATCTCAATATGATATGCCGGCTCAGTCTCTCGGAGGTGCTCATAGGGGTAGGGTGTGCGTGTGTGTGTTCATAAGGGTGAGTGTATGCGTGTATATATGAGCGCTTGCGTCCGTACTGATGTTCAATTTTTTTTATGTTGTGTTAAAAAGATCAACCATAAGCTCATGTACAGAATAAAACAACTCTGCGGCTAATATAAAAGCCAAAGTGACATAAATCTGTGCATTGGCGCAAATGCCAAATACGGCAAAGAAGTTAAAGCAAACTATATTAAATAGTTGTTTTGGAATTGTCACCTACTGCATATATTAGCCTCAAGGAAAATCAATAAAACTTTTATTTGGATTGAACAATTTGAACCTGGGGTGTACCTAACACTATGCAGGATCGTAAGTAGGTCTAGAGGGAGGGGGAGGGGGGTTGATTAGACTACTTGACCGAATAAAACTTAGACTTTTTATACCCTACACATGCAAGTCTAGATAGTAGACAGCGGAAAGTAAAAACTTTACATATGAACGTAAAGAAGGGGTCGGAGAAAATCAAACGCAATCAAAACACGGTGATTTTTTGCGTGGTTCCTATAAGTGGGGCTATCGTACGTCCATATTGAGGGAGACTTCAACCCAGGGAGGGTAATAGCTGCACGAGTCCACAGAGGGCTCCACCCACGAAGGGTCCCCGAATAAGCAACCTTATCTATATCATCATGGATTAGGTCAATAGCTTGAGACGGCAACGTGAACTGCAAGACGCGTTCCACACGAGAACATGTTTGAAAACTTCAACAAAAGCAGAGATTTTCCAGCCACAAACAACCAGAGGACGAACGGTGGGATGGCGGGGTATCGTCCAAGATCAGAGGGTTTTGATCGCCGGGAAACGGAAAGGTTCCAGATAAACCTGCAAGGCTGGAACACGAGAGGCTTTATATTGATAGGGAGAAAGAAATTACAGGTTCAAGCCACGGCCACGTACACAACTTTGGTGTGGCCGTGGCGATCGTTCAAGCAGAGAGCAATGGGTTTGCTCAGCCCCGCACAGACATACAGGTTACAGGAATAAAATAGTTAAGTCCTTTGGCTCTGTAATTTTCGCGACTACACATGACATCACCATCCAAGCGATTCTATAAAGTTAACCCAATCAACGATCCTCTTTCATCGCTAGCTTCCTCGAGGCGAGATCTTCGAAACTAGATCCCAAGTCAGCATGCTTCGATAACTTTTTTCATCGATAGTTGCCACATTACATACCTATATCCAAATGTAGCTCGGGAAGCTTAGCAAAGAGCTGAATCTTTCCATCCTACCTAAAGGTTTTGTCTTGTTGAGCGTGTCTAAGCATGAAAGCCCTGCCAAGCATCTCTCTCTCCCTGAAGAATTTCCTTTTGTGCCTCTTCTTTCCACATGTAAACTCCGCGCAGCTTGGATGGAAAATCTGAAATTTATCTGGGCAAAACGCACAACTGCTTTTGAAACGGCAGCGTGGCTTTTCTGTCAAATACAAAAATATACGGAGAGAAAAAGGAGTTAGCATGCATGCATCCATGAGTGAAGGTAATAATTTATAGAAATTTAACTAGGTTAGATTAGGATACCCAAGAGAGCGCATGTTTCGACGACTAGACGTCTGGTGCGGCGCTCAAGGCGGAGCTCGGCAAAGAAGTATTGTTGCTCTCCATCCGCGGCGGCATCCCTCCGGCTAGCCCAAAAGCCGACATGGTACCAGAAATCTTGCCTGAAACCGATGCATGCGGCCTTGGGTTCTTCCACCGGCTCCGCGGCAGGCTCGAACATGGCATCCTGCAGATATTCATCTCAAACATCAGACACACACATACTCCATATGTAAAAATTTATCACTGAGCTCGCCCTCCGGATTTTCATTGCACAATCGCAACAACAGAGATCCAAAAGCAAATCCAAACACACCCCCTCTGCCACTCTCAGTTTTTTTCTCTACCATGCCAAAAGAGTAACTAAATAACCAAACCCATCGTCATGATAATCTAAGAACAAGACAGTTGCATTGATTTGACGTCTTGTTGTGCTTACGAAATGCTAAGTGAGCAAGGTGCATATATAGGACATGTACTACGTACCTTGTTCCTGGAGTTGTAGTGGCCGAGGGCGAAGAGGGTGTATAAGCGAGCATGGTTGGCGTCGCGACGCCTGTCACCGTAAATGACATGCATCAGGCCATGCACACATCATACTCCCTTCGTTTCTAAATATTTGTTTTTATAAAGATTTCAACAAATGACTACATACGAAGCAAAATGAGTGAATTTACATTCTAAAATATCTCTATATACATCCGTATGTGATAGTCCATTTAAAATCTCAAAAAAACAAATATTCAAGAACGGAGGGAGTACTTAGTAGGATCCAAATTAACCGGGAGGAGTAAACTACTGACTGTTTTGCCCGGCGGGCACGGGAGCGGAAGCCGACAGCAGCGGCGTCAGCCTCGACGCCGGCGTCTGGGGAAGAGAGCCAGGACCCCATCGTCGTTCGTCGTCCTCAATCGTCAATCAATCTCCCAACTGTAGTAAGGCTAGTACGTCGGTCGATCACGGTCAGGCCAAATCTCTATAGGATCTAGTGATGATGATATATATATATATATAGGCAGGATCGAATCGCTAGGTATCCTCCTACTCCGAATCGAGCCGGAACATCCTAGTCCGTCTGTTCGCTGGATTCTCGTGAAACGGGAGGGCCCACCGGGAAAGCAAACAAGCGGCCAGCGCGCACGAGCCACGGCCCAGCAAACTTTTTCGTCCGCTCGCTGGGGGAGCGCCTGCTAATGTGTCACATAATTATGAAATTACTAATTAAGAAGTACTCGTTGCAAAGAACACTTCATTTTCCCAGGTCACGACAAGTGGCAGCGTGCCACTTGTCGCAACCTGGGAGTTTTCCCTTTTTTCGTAGATTCGTTTATTCAAAACGTTTTATCTCTTAAGCCGTGCGTCCAAATCTCAAAACGTTTTCACCATTGGATTCCTCGCGTCGAGATCTTCAAAACTAGATCCGATGTTGATAGGTTTTGACGAACTTTTTTTTCACGAAAAAACCGGACGAAAAAACCAAACCGGGAGCACGGTTTTTTCCCTTTCCGAAAGAGGGACGCCCGTGCCTCTCGCGAAATCACAACCGTGCATCTCGTGAAAGCAAAACCGTGACTCTCGTGAAAAAAAACCAGAAAACACTTTTTTTCCCTTTCCAAAAAAGGCACACCCGTGACTCTCGCAAAAGCACAACCGTGCCTCTGGCAAAAGCAAAACCGTGACTCTTGCGAAAGAAAAAAAAACAGAAAACGCGTATTTTTTCCCTTTCCGAGAGGCACGGCCGTGACTATCGCAAAAGCACAACCGTGCCTCTCGCGGAAGCAAAACCGTGACTCTCGCGAAAGGAAAAAAACAGAAAATGCGTTTTGTTTTTCCCTTTTCGAGAGGCACGGCCGTGACTCTCACGAAAGCACAACCGTGCCTCTCGCGGAAGTAAAACCGTGACTCGCGAAAAAAAAGAAAACTCATTTTTTTCGTTTCCGAAAGGCACGACCGTGACTCTCGCTGAAGCACAACCGTGCCTCTCGCGGAAGAAAAACGTGACTTTTCACGAAAGGAAAAAAAGTAGACGCGTTTTTTCGCGCAATAATTTTTTTTTTCAAATTTTCTTTGGTCGAAACGCTAAGGAAGACCGGGGGAAAACCAAAACGTCGAAAAAACCCGGAAAAAACCGTTTAAAAAGCCAAAAACGCGTGCAGAAAAACAAAAAAACAAAATCTGAAGGGAGCGTCCAAAGCGCGACACGTGGCGAATAGCTGAGAGCGCGCCAAGTGGCGCTGATCATTGCGAGGCTCCCGAAGTAGCGCTCGTTAACTAGTTGCTCCCACATAATTGGACTCCAAGCAAGTTTAAAAATAAATAAATAAGTAAGAGCAAGTACTACTAGTGAGCAATGAAAATAGCCAAGGCTCTTCCAATCTAGTGTGTGGTGCCGCTGATGTAATAGTCAACCTAGTGATAAGCTAGATACTGATGAAGTGTACGTGTGATCTGCTAAGCTCGGATCATAATTTACCTTTTCCTCTCGTGCACTAAAAGTCTGAAACCATGGTGCCTAAGATTTCATAGATGGACATATCACTACGCATCGGCGCTGCATGTTGGCCTTCCCATGCGGCGGCTCATTTCCTTCTCTCTTTTGCATGCAACAAATGACACATACACATGACATCACCAAGAACGCTTGAGAGCGTATCTTTCCACTGATAGGGAGAAATAAATTACAGGTTCATGGTCACGTACACAACTTGTGACCGCGGCGATCGTTCGAGCATAGAGCAATGGGGTTGCTTAGTCCCGCACAGACATTCAGGTTACAGGGACAAAAGAGCTAAGTCCTTTGGCTCTCTGTAATTCTCACGAACACATGACATCACCAAGAAATTCTATAAATTTTGAATTTTTAAAGTTTTATCTCTCCAATCGTTAACCCAATCAACGATCCTCTCTCACCGCTAGCTTCCTCGAGGTGAGATCTTTGAAACTAGGTCCGAAGTCAACATGCTTCGATAACTTTTTTCATCGGTAGTTGCCACATTACATACCTACATCCAAATGTAGCTCGGGAAGCCTAGCAAAGAGTTGAATCTTTCCATCCTAGCTAAACGTTTTGTTTTGTTGACCGTGTCTAAGCATGAAAGCCCTGCCAAGCATCTCTCTCTCCATGAAGAATTTCCTTTTGTGCCTCTTCTTTCCACATGTAAACTCCGCGCCGCTTGGGTGCAAAATCTGAAATTTATCGGGCAAAACGCGCAACTGCTTTTGAAACGGCAGTGCGGCTTTTTTGTCAAATATATAGAAAAAGGTTAGCATGCATGCATCCATGAGTGAAGGTAATTTATAGGAAAGCTAACTAGGTTAGATTATTAAAAATACCCAAGAGAGAGCATGTTTCGACGACTAGACGTCTGGTGCGGCGCTCAAAGCGTAGTTCGGCAAAGAAGTACTGTTGCTCCTCGTCGGTGGCGGCGTCCCTCCGGCGAGCCCAAAAGCCGACATGGTACCAGAAATCTTGTCTAAATCCGACGCATGCGGCCTTGGGCTTTTCCATGGGCTCCCCGGCAGGCTCGAACATAGCATCCTGCGGATATGCATCTCAAACATCAGACACACGTAATCCATATGTAAAAATTTATCGCTGAGCTCGCCCCCCGGATTTTCATTGCACAATCGCAACAGAGATCCAAAAGCAAATCCACACACACCCCCTATGCCACTCTCAGTTTTTGTGTCTACCATGCTAAAAGAGTAACTAAAGAACCAAACCCATGGCCGTGATGATCTAAGAACAAGACAGTTGGATTGATTTGATGTCGTTGTTGTGCTTACGAAATACTCCCTCTGTCCAGAAATACTTGTCGCAAAAATAGATACAAATGGATGCATCTGAATCTAAAATACGTCTAGATACATCCATTCATCCGACAAGTATTTCCGGACGGAGGGAGCACTAGGTGAGCAAGGTGCATATATATGGGACATGTACCACGTACCTTGTTCCTGGAGTTGTAGTGGCCGAGGGCGAAGAGGGAGTATAAGCGAGCATGGCTGGCGTCGCGACGCCTATCACCATATATAAATAAACATTGACATGCATCAGCGCATGCACATTCAGTTCAATCATACCCACTCCCTCCGTAAAGAAATACAAGAGCGTTTAGATATCACTATTACTGTATTACAGAGGGAGTAGGATCCAAACCGGGAGGAGTAAACTACTCACTGTTTTGCCTGACGGGCACGGCAACGGAAGCCGACAGCGGCGGCGTCAGCCTCGGCGCCGGCGACCGGGGAAGAGAGCCAGGATCCCATCGTCGTTCGTCGTCCTCGATCGTCAGTCAATCTCCCAACTGTGAGGCTAGCTTGTATATGTCGGTCGATCGTGTGAGGCACCGCACGGTCTGCCAATCTCTCTATAGGATCAAGTGATCTATATAGGCCGGATCGAATCGAGCCGGAACATCCTAGTCCGTCTGTTCGCTGGCTTCTCGTGAAACGGGAGGGCCCACCGGGGAAGCAAACAAGCGGCCAGCGCGCACGAGCCACGGCCCAGCAAACTTTTTCGTCCGCTCTCTGGGGGAGCGCCTGCTAATGTGTCACATAATTGGACTCCAAGCAAGTTCAAAAGTAAATAAATAAATAAGAGCAAGTTATAAATGACATAGGCAAGTGCAGTAGAGGGGGGTACGGAGCGATCATCACTGAGATTAAGCATATATCATTCCAGTTTAATTACAATTTTATTTTTGAAGGTAGAGAAGCAAATAGAGATGCATATAGGTTAGCCAAATTTTCACACTCTTGATCAGGGGCGTCACATCTGGCTTGGTGTTCGCCATGATTCTTTTTTATCACACACATGTGGTCTTTGAACAATAACACTTGGTCTAACACCTGAAAAAGAAAAGAAAAAACATAATTGACACATGAGCTATATCTCATTTCAGGCGAGATAGAGGTTCTCTGGAGCAACTAATCAACAAGTACTCCCTTGTGGGAGTCCCGCAAGGATCATTTTTTTTGGCTAAGAGTCCGTCACTAATTGGCATGCTCTCAGTCGTCGCCACGTGACGTATAGTAGGCGCTCCCTTGAGACTTTGTTTTTTTCTATTTATTTGTCCGTGTTTTAGATGTTTTATCGGCTTTTCAGTTTTTGCCCAACTTTTCCTAGGTTTTGGAGAAAAAACTTCAAAAAACAACTTTGCGTGAAAAATGTGTTTTTTTTCCGTGAGAATTACATATTTGCTTTCACAGAAAGGAAAGGAAAGTTCCTTTTACTTTCACGGAAAGGAAAAAAAATGGTTTTTTGCTTTCGCGAGAGGCACATGTTTGCTTCTCGTGGAGGTGCAGATTTGCTTTCGCGAGAGGCAAAAAGGAAAAAAAAACATACGTGCTTCCGGCGCGGTTTTTTTTCTTTGTTTCCAGTTTTTTTTTCATGAGAAAACTTTCGTTGAAACATATTAACATGGGATCCAGTTTCGAAGATCTCGACACGAGAAATCCATTGGTAAAAACGGTTCAGGGTTTGGACGCACGTTTTAAGAGATAAAATATTTGTAATAAATAAATCTCCAAAAAAAAAACCTCATCTTGAGACAAAAGGCACAGGTGCAGTGCATTGCTTCTTGCAACCTGGAGAGGTGGGTGTGACCTTTGAAAGAAGTACTCCCTAATTAGTGATTTCGGAAGTTCTCTCGCCTGAAGCTTTTTCCTGTTCCCTACAGTAACATGTCAGCCCATTTTTCATGTGTTGATCGCTTGCTCGATGTCACTCAGTTCGCTCTTTTGTGGCGGTTTTTTCTTTTTCACTTTGTTTCTATTTTTTCTTCAGCTTTCTTTGTTTTTTTCATCGATTTTCTTCGGTACTTCCTTTTTTCTTTGTTATACTTCGACCTTTTTTGTTTCTTTACCGGTTTTCTTTTGGTTTACTTTTTTTCTTCGTTGTACTTCTGTTTTCTCTGTTTGTTCATCGGATTTCTTTTGTATTTCTCTTATTATTTGTTATACTTTAGCTTTATATTTTTCTTTCTTTTTCTTCTTGTTTTTTTTCTTTCGTCTGTTCTTCTTTTTGTATATTTCTTGTTTTCATTGTTTTTTCTCAGTTTTCCATTTATTTTTCGGTGGTTTTCTTTGGTTTTACTTTTTTTCCTTGTGATTTCCTTTTCATTTTTCATTGCTTTTCTCCATTTTTCTATTCTTTACATGAAAAAATGTTGATCATGTATTTTCACAAAGTTAAATGTATATAAAAATGATTCTGATCTATACAAAAAAGTAGAACATGCATGAAATAAAAAGTAGACACTAAACGTGTATAAAATTTAATTCTGTATATTTTTTAAACATGTATAGAAATATGTTTGTGAAGGAGATGAAAAATGATCAACACATGATCAACATTGTTTTGTACACGTTCTATATTTTTTTATACATGTTTAATTATTTTTAAATACATGACCAATATTCTTTTCATACACATTGTGTATTTTCTGTATAAATTTTTATATGCATGGAAACTATTTTCCTATACACTTTGAACGTTTTTGAAATGTTTGATTAAAAAATTTCACATACTTGATTAACTTAACATTTTTCACATACTTTTTTTTGCATGATAATACGTGTCTCATTCATATCAAAATAATTAAAGTACAAATCACGTAAGGACCGACATGACAAAACTGAAAAGATAGCAGAACATCTCTGAGCTTGACATCAACGTCCGTCACCTGCCTTCGGCACCGCCACTACCTTCCAAGCTCCATGCCAACGTTGGAGCAGACGCCGTCGCAACGGCGGAGCCCGAGGGCATATGTGCTCCACGAGGATGCCGCCACGGCCACACCATCCTTGCTTGAACGGTCTGGTTTCCAAAACCATAGCCAACCATAGGACCGGTCGCCTTGCCGGAAAAGGATCTGAAGAATTTTTATTTAGCGTTGTCATCGCCGCCGCCGAAGACAAGACAATGATCAGCCTAAAAACAAAGCTACTTTAGCCCAAAACTATCCACACACGTGGATTCGGCAACCCCCTCACCACCGACGATTGAGGTCGTCGGCAGAGAGGAGCCGCCGTAGGAACACGGTGGAAGAAACTCGCTGGCGGCGGCTAGGTTTTCTAGTCGCCTCTCGAGAGGAAAAACGACTCACACTGTTTGGAAAGGTCATTTTTTATTAACATTCTTCAAATGCTTGATCAAAGTTTTTCATATACATTGTATATTCTCTTGTATAGCTTTTTCCGTATACATGAGAAACATTTTTCTATACATATTTAACATTTTTGAAATGCTTTATTAATATTTTTAAAATTCTTGAATAAAAAAACTGCTCGATTAACATGTTTTAAATACATGATCAACTTGTTTCATACACATTGTATAAATTTCTATACATCTTTTGTATACATAAGAAATATTTTTCTATACACATAGCACATTTTTCAAATATTTTATGTGTATATATATATATATACATATATATATATATGTAGATATAATATTTGGAAGTTTAAATAAAACTAATAATGAAATCAAAAAACAAAAAACATAAAAGGAGGTTATGGCATGTGGCCTGTGGTCTCCTTCAGGCGAGGTGCCCTACATCTGGCACCAAGCGAGAAATAGGCGTGCTATATAATCGAGTGATCCCTACAGATGAATCGCGCTAGGAGCTTGCCCATTTTTTTCTTTCTCGGGTTTTTTTTTTGCTTTCCTTTTTCTATTTTCTTTGCTTATCTTTGGTTCTTCCTTGCTTTCATCGGGTTTCTTTGTTTTTTTCCGGCTTTCTCTATTCCTATTCTTTTGCATTGGTTTCTTAGTTATTCATTTTTCCTTTTCAGGTTTCTTTGTTTTCCCTTTTGGTTTTATTGGTTTTTTTTCTTAGTTTCCTTGTTGATTTTTGTCGGTTCATATTTTGCTCAACACAAGTCAACTTTTTTCAGTACACAATCAATATTTTTCATATACATCAGAAACCTTTTTATATATGTCAAACATTTGCACACATGGTTAATATTTTTTGAATACTTTTATTTTTGGGTATCATCTTTTTCCATACACAACTTACACTTTTGTTTTAATGAAATACAATTTTGTATTATAGGTTTAATATTTCCAAATAGAAGAATAACAGTTTTGGGATACATGGTCCACTTTTTCTCCATTCACATTTAACATTCAAATGCTTGACAAACATTTTTCAAGTACAAGATAAACATTTTTTTATCCATGGTCAACATTTTTTCCATACACATTTGATATTTTTTCAAATGCTTGATTAACATTTTTAAAATACACGATCAAATTTTTTCAAACACATTTTATATCTTTTGTATACATGAGAAACATTCATAGACAAATTGAAAATTTTCAAATGCTTGCTTAACATTTTTTCAAGTACTTTTATCTAAAGTGGTCTTTGTAATATATTTATTTAGATGTTTTGAAGCATAAAAAAAACTAAATAAAAACCCAGGAAATGATGGTGTGGCCTTTCACGTGTTTGGGTCGACCCATCTCCCGCTCGCCTTCGCGCGAGGCTTCCCTATATGCGATGCCCGGATAATTAAGCTCCAGTGAACCTAATGATGCCACGTCACCTCGGTTACTGTTGATAAACTCGCGTTGATTCGAAACCGATTCAAATTCAAATTCAAAATCAAGTCAAACGGTAAAGGTTTTGAAATATTAAAACTAAAATGTTCAGATTGTGCGAAATAATGCATAGCTAACTATGGTGATGAAACCACACTTTTATAAAAAAATTGAATGCTCTAAAATGATTTAAGAAGTAGCTAAAACAATTAAATAAATGCATGTTGTATTTTATAAAATCCTAAACTATGTTATTTGCGGTTTAAACCTTTTTGTGACCGAGGTATAATTAGTGATACTAATTTAGGTACAACTTTTATGTTATTTGGGTGTTAAACCTTTGCATGGATCTGGTTCTCGTTGGGTGTATATTACATGATGGGGAGGACGCTGGCCTACACGGACAATGAATCCTACACAACGTCCAATTGGAGACATGTACATATGTTTTCTTCTTCTTTTTTCGAACACGGTACAGACCCAAGCGTTCATACATACGCGCATACACTCACCTCTATGAACACACACCCTACCCCTATGAGCATCTCCGAGAGACTGAGCCGGCATATCATCTTGAAATTTATGAAGTCATTGTGGGCGCCTCGTTGTTCGACGGGAATGTCTCTCCCACTGAAAGCGCATCATCGAAATTCTGAAATAAATTTAGGAGTAATGCGAGCACCAGGACTTGAACCCTGGTGGGCCGGGGATACCGGTGAGGGATAGACTCGTACGTATGTTGGGTTGTTTGTTTGGGCCTCTCCCTTGCTATTTTCCTCGCCCTAAGCGAACATTTCTTTTTGGTAGCTAAAAAAGCGAACATTTTTTTTGGATCTGTGAACAATTTTTGAAAGCGGGAACATTTTTTGAATTTGTGATTTTCCTTTGAAAACATGAAAAAAATTGGATAACGCAAACATTTTTGCAATTACCGAACATTTCTGAAAAACCAGACTGTTTAAATTTGTGAACATAATTTTGAAAACGGAAACTTTTTTAAAATTTTGAACAATTTATGATTTTTTTTCTGAAAAAGTAAAAATATAAAGAAAAATACAAAAAATATGGGAATCAGACAGACTCTTGACTACGTACTTATTTTCCCTTTTTGTTTTTTCGTTTCTATCTCTGTTTCTTCTTTTACATGTTTCTTGTTTTCCTTTTCTTTCTGAATTTGTATTTTACTTTGACCGCAAAAAAAAGAGATAGAAACGAAAAAACAAAAAATGAAAAAGAAAATGGGCCGTCCCAGTCAGGGGCACCCCTGTGCGACGCGCCCGCAATTCGCCCCAATGAACTGCGGATACGGTTTGCCAACAGAATATTGTACGTCTTTGTAGGCAGCAAAATACGTACGTAATCGAGAGTCTGTCTGATTCCCAAATTCTGAAGGTGGGCCTTACTTGAGTTTCTATTTGTAGGCGACTAGGAGGCGTCGTTCCGACTTGATTTGCCTCGCGGCCAACCGTAGATATATATATTAGGGGCTGTGCGGCAGATCACAGAATCAACTCTCCGCCCCTCGAAAAATAAAATACAATCGACGAAACCACGGACGACGATGGGATCCTTCTTCTCTTCCCCCGGTGCTGACCCCGACGCCGACGCCGTCGACTTCCCTTGCTTTGATCGCCAGAGAAAACAGTGAGAATTCCGTCTTAATTTATTTATTATACTTCCATACGTTCCTCTCTCTCTCTCTCTCTCTCTCTCTCTCTCTCTCTCTCTCTCCCTCTCTCTCTCTCTCTCTCTGTTAACGTATTTTTCTTTTTGCGAAGACTGTTAACGTATATATTTGGTGACAGTGAGCGTGATGCCCTCGGTGCCAACATGTACACCATCTTTGCCCTCGGCCATTACAACTCCAGGAACCCGGTACGTATTTTATGTCCTGTAATCCCCCATTTGGATATACTCCATATACGGCTTAATGCGTAATTTAAGATTTACATTGACCATCAGTAAGATCACTAATACTATATGTTCGTGTGTGTGCGCAGGATGCTATGTTCTATCCTGCTGCGGAGCCCATGGAAGAGCCCAGGGCCGCCTGCGTCGGCTTCAGGCAGGACTTCTGGTACCATGTCGGCTTCTGGGCCCGACAGAGGGATGCCACTGACGACAATGGACAAAAGTACTTCTTCGCCGAGCTGCGGTTCGAGCGCCGGTCTAGACGGCTGGTGGTCGAGACATGCACCCTCTTAGGTAACTTACATAATCTATCTAGTTCCTCCAGATTAACTAGTTGTATGCATGCATGTTAATTCCATTTATGTATGTGTGACATGTGACAGAAAAGCCCATGTGCCGTTTCAAGAGTAGGTGCGCGTTCTGCCCAGATAGATTCCAGATCCTGCACCCGAGTGATGCTGAGTTTACTTGTGGGAAGAAGAGGCACAAAAGGAAGTTCTTCAGGGAGAGAAATATGCTTGGCAGGCCTTTCATGCTTAGATAGACACCGTAAGCTTAACGAAGCACTATTTTGTCACCTTCGGCTGTATATTGCTTGTTCATTTTATTGTTTATGAGAGTTGAAAACATGTAAGATAGTCTTGATGTTACTACGGGATTACTTTTTGGTTGTTGTATACTTCACCAATGCTCAAGACTGATTCCACTATTAGTATTGATGGGTTGGGCCAAAATGTGCCCGATTATTATATATGGTTTCATGTGAAATAACCATTCCACGCCCCCAGCTTGCAGTCCCACTGCCTCTCCCGCGCCTTCTCCTCACCCACCGGCGACGAAATCGACATTTAAGCCGCTGGTGATTAGCCCCGTCCTGTCACCGCCAAGGTCCATTTGCTTCCCAATGAATGCGCAAGCTCTGCCGGAACTGCTTTTCTTGCGAGATGAAGATTTTGATGAAGACTTTGAGGATTCCTTCTTCTTGTCATCGGAGTCATCATCTCTGCTAGACTTCTTCTTCTTTGACCCCTTTTTCGAGAGAGGGTAGTTAGCGATGTAATGGCCTGGCTTTTTGCATTTGTGGCATGTTCTCTTGTCGTAGTCTCAAGCAGAAGCTTCTCCAGTGTTCTTCGAGTCATACTTTGAAGACTTTCCAGGGTGATTTCTCTTGGAAAGCTTCTGGAATTCTCTCACAAGCATTGGCCAGCTCTCTGCCAGTTTACTCAGCACCATTAGTAGTGCAGTCAGATGCTTCTTCCTCAGATGAAGAGATTGCCTTGGCCTTTGCCTTCAGAGCGCGAGGTCGTCCATAGCTAGGACCATACATATCTCTCTTCTCAGCTTGCTGAAATTCATGAGTATTGAGCCTCTCAAGAATATCTGCCAGATCAAGTGCTTTGTAATCAGGACACTCTTGAATCATCAGGGCTAAGGTGTCAAAGGAACTATCCAGAGACCTCAGCAATTTCTTCACAACCTCATGATCAGTGATGTCAGCAGTACCGAGAGCTTGAAGCTCATTGGAGATATCGGTGAGGCGATCGAAAGTCTGTTGAATATTTTCATTGCCGAGTCTTCTGAAGCGGTTGAAGAGATTGCGGAGCACATCAACACATGAGTAATGCTATGTGGAAATGCCTTCATTGACCTTGGAAAGCCTGTCCCAGATAAGCTTTGCAGTTTCTAGAGGACTCACATAGCCATACTGTCCTTTGTTGAGATGTCCACATATGATGTTCTTCGCTTGAGAGTCGAGTTGCTTGAATCTCTTCACATCAGCAGTGTTGATACTAGGAGCAATATCGGGAACGCCGTTCTCAACGACGAACCAGAGGTCGTTGTCAGTTGCCTCAAGGTGCATGCGCATCTTGTTCTTCCAGTAAGGATAGTCTATGCCATCAAAGATGGGGCACACAACGGATACCTTGATCATACATGCGGTCGACATAACTAAAACTCCAAGTGGTTAAACAAAATGCACACAGAACAAGGGAGTACCTTGCTCTGAAACCAATGAAAGCGCAGGTAACTCCCAGAGGGGGTGAATGGGAGATTTTTTAAATTCGTCAAACTCCGAGGAATTTGACGAAAATCGGAGTGAAGAAATAGATGCTCAATCACTATGTCTCTGGGTTTTTCCTCACTTAGAATTCTCTCAAAGTCGACAGAGGATGGGTTGCTCTCCTATGACAAGTGTCAAGTTCTCTCGGAGCAGCCAACCAACAAGTGGTTGTGGGGGGCGGCCATTTATAGCCAGGGGTCAACCCGACATGAATTGTCACAAATGTCCTTCTGTTATTCGACCGTTGTCAGGATAAGGATCCACTCGACAGCTGGCCCGTGGCACATCAATGGTCAGAATTTGAACTCTCAAATTCGCCGAGGCACTCAATTTCCTCACTTTTAGGCAGATCGCACTGGCGAAATCCAAACTCCTCAGTGTGACCAAATTCGTCAGTGACCAGATGAACTTCGTCACTGTCGCTAGCAATTTCGTCAGCTGTATAGGAGATTTCCAAAGGCTTCACTCGAAGCGGCTAGGGTAGTATAGGTTTGAGCATCACTTTGGAAATGTGAAATATGTTTCACCTAGACCCCCTTTAATAGTACGGTTTTCCTATGACTCAAATAAGATGAAAGAAACTACGAAAACAAAAGTCTTCAAGGTTCAAAGTCTGCACATCAATTTCTTCAAAGTCCGTACCAGTTTGATCACCAATTTCGTCACTTGAAACAATATATTTTTAGGGGTCCTCTTCCATGTGTTAAACCAAATCTTCCGGGACTATAACTCATGTGGACACTCACAAACACATTAGTCCCTCAACCTATTTGTCTTCAATACTCCAAAACCACTAAGGGGGAACTTGATGCACTTACAGTCGTGTGCTTGCCTAAACATAAGAAGACCGTTCGTTGCGAATGGATCTTCGAAAGAAAGGAGGGTTTGTCTCCTAGTGAGCCTGCGAGGTTTAAGGCAAGGTTAGTGGCTAAGGCTTCAGTCAGATACCAGGTGATGACCCACAAGTATAGGGTATCAATCGTAGTCCTTTCGATAAGTAAGAGTGTCAAACCCAATGAGGAGCAGAAGGAAATGACAAGCAGTTTTCAGCAAGGTATTTTCTACAAACACTGAAATTATCGGTAACAGATAGTTTGGTGGCAAGGTAATTCGTAACGGGTAGCAAGTAACAAGTGTTACAAAGGTGAAACAAGATGGCCCAATCCTTTTTATGGCAAAGGACAAGCCTGGACAAACTCTTATATGATGTAAAGCGCCCCCGAGGACACATGGGAATTATCATCAAGTTAGAATTCATTATGCTCATATGATTTGCGTTCGCTAATTTGATAATTTGATATGTGGGTGGACCGGTGCTTGGGTGCTGTCCTTACTTGGACAAGCCTCCCACTTATGATTAACCCCTCTTGCAAGCATCCGCAACTACGAAAGAAGAATTAAGATAAATCTAACCATAGCATAAAACATGTGGATCCAAATCAGCCCCTTACGAAGCAACGCATAAAATAGGGTTTAAGCTTCTGTCACTAGCAACCCATCATCTACTTACTACTTCCCAATGCCTTCCCCTAGGCCCAAATCATGGTGAAGTGTCATGTAGTCGACATTCACATTACACCACTAGAGGAAAGACAACATACATCTCATGAAAATATCGAACGAATAGCAAATTCACATGATTACTTATAACAAGACTTCTCCCATGTCCTCAGGAACAAAAGTAACTACTCACAAAGCATGTTCATGTTCAAGATTAGAGGGGTAATAAATATCATTAAGGATCTGAACATATGATCTTCCACCAAGTAAACCAACTAGCATCAACTACAAAGAGTAATCAACACTACTAGCAACCTACAAGTACCAATTTGAGGTTTTGAAGCAAAGATTGAATAAAAGTGATGAAGTAGGGTTTCAGATGAGATGGTGCTATTGAAGATGTTGATGAAGATTGATCCTCTCATGATGAGAGGATCGGTTGGTGCTGATGATGGCTTCGATTAGCCCCTCCCGAAAGGAAGTTGCTCCAGCAGAATCGCTCCGTCAAAGCCCTAGATTGCTTCTGCCCAGGTTCCGCCTCGAGACGGAAGCTCTTCGTCCTGAAAGCCTTCTCGTGATTTTTTCTAGGTCAAAACGCTTCATATAGCAGAAGATGGGCACCGGAGCCTGGCCAGGGGGCCCACAAGCTCAGGGGGGCGGCCCCCAGGCTTCTGCCCACCTGGTGGCCCCCCTTCCGGTACTTATTCACCCAATATTTTTTATATACTCCAAAACAATTCTCCGTAAAGTTTGAGCACATTTGGAGTTGTGCAAAATAGGTATCTTAGATTTGCTCCTTTTCAGTCCAGAATGCCAGCTGCCGGCATTCTCCCTCTTGATGTAAATCTTGTAAAATAAGAGATAAAAGGCATAAGAATTTTATCCTAAAGTGTAATAGCAACCCATAATGCAAAAAATATCAACATAAAAACATGATGCAAAATGGACGTATCACCAGGTATTGATTATAATGATGTGTTCTCTCCAATTGTCAAGCATCGTCCCGTTCTTGCATTTTTGGTATTATTGCTATGCATGATCTTGAGCTTGATTAGTTAGATGTCTAGACTGCTTTTCTGCATGGTGAATTGGACGAGGAGATTTACATGGACTGATACGTCTCAAACGTATCTATAATTTTTGATTGTTCCATGCTATATTATATTCTGTTTTGGATGTTAATGGGCTTTATTATACACTTTTATATTATTTTTGGGACTAACCTATTAACCGGAGGCCCAACCCAAAATTGCTGTTTTTGCCTATTTCAGTGTTTCGCAGAAAAAGAATATCAAACGGAGTCCAAACGGAAGGAAACCTTCGGGAACGTGATTTTCGGAACAAACGTGATCCAGAGGACTTGGAGTCCACGTCAAGAAATCAACCAGGAGAGCACGAGGCAGGGGGCGCGCCTACCCCCCCTGGGCGCACCCTCCACCCTCGTGGGGCCCACGTTGCTCCACCGACGTACTTCTTCCTCCTATATATACCTACGTACCCCCAAACTATCAGATACGCGCCGTTGCCGGGGAGATTTGCACCAAGTCAAGTCAAGTCAAGACATACCAAGTACCCATCACAAACTCTTATCCCTCGCATTACATTATTTGCCATTTGCCTCTCGTTTTCCTCTCCCCCACTTCACCCTTGCCGTTTTATTTGCCTTCTTCCCGTATGCCTTTTTGTTTGTGTTTCCACGTGCCTTCTATTTGCTTGCATCTTTGCTTGCTAAAAATCTATTGATATGGATCCACTTAAAGTGTTCTACTTGGCTCATCTTCGATCCTTATGCGCTCGTGCTGAAACCCCAACTAGCCTAGTTGATGGGAAATCTTTAGATGAGCATGCTCATTTTGTGCATCACCGTTTGTCTGAAAAAGGGAGACTCTTATGAAATCAAATAAACAAATTGCTGTGTTATGCTTGGAATCTTTGTGAAATTTGTGATATTACTTGTTGCTCTAAGAACCCTAAAAAACACCTCCCCTACTTATGTGAGTTTAATGAAAATGAAATCTTATCTTCTTATGCAAAGGGTGTTTATAGCTACTATGATATTGAACAAATTGAAGAATTTGTTGCTTTTAAGGGTTCTTTTGAAGTTGCTTGTTTGTTTGAAAAGTATGATATTACTCTCTACGAATCTGAAAATCTTGACATACTTAAATATTGCTATGAAAACTATGCTCATAATGTCTATGTCAAAGAATTTATTGAAAGAATGACCATTGCTTCGGAAGAAAATAATGTATGCATGAATCTATAGATAATTGTGATTCCGATGATTTGATTGAAATATCCCTTGATGAACATGATGCTTGCTATTCTTGTGGCCATGATGCCAATATTTATGAAGATGAATTTGCTATAGTTCCGTATGTTAAACATGAGATCGTTGCTATTGCACCCATACTTGATAGTTCCTTCGATAAAAAGCATGATTGCAATGATTTTACTATAAATTATCTTGATGTCAATTGTGCTAATAATATGCAAAACCCTAAGCTTGGGGATGCTAGTTTTTCTATGTCTACTACTTGTTGCAATGATCATGATTGGGGTGATTCTTCTTATGATCTTGTAAATTTATTTAAGCCCCATGATGAATATGAGATTGATAATAGTGTTTGCAATTTTACTGAAAGTGGGTTTGGAAGAGTGTCAACTTTAGATCCCACATATTTGGAGTATGTTCAATCTTATGATATTTTTGATAAAAGTGGGTTTGGAGAGGTCATGACTTTAGTTAATGATATTCCCACTATTTTGGAAGAGTGTCAACTTTGCATGCATGTGGATCATGTAGAATTTTTTTTATGTGATAGCTATATTGTTGAATTTGAATATGATCCCACATGTAATTATTATGAGAGAGGAAAATATGGTTGGAGAAATTTTCATGCTACTAAATTACCTCTCGTTATGTTGAGATTGCTATTGTTTCTTTCCGCTTCCTTGCATATGCTAGTTTTTGCTTGCTTTGATAATTTGTTTGCCTATAAGATGCCTATGCATAGGAAGTATGTTAGACTTAGATGTGTTTGTCACGTGTTTTATGATGCTCTCATTGCGCTTCAATTCTTGTCTTTCATGTGAGCATCATTAAAATTATTAATGCCTAGCTAGGGGCGTTAAACGATAGCGCTTGTTGGGAGGCAACCCAATTTTATTTTAGTTTTTTGCTTTTTGCTTCTGTTTAGGAATAAATATTTGATCTAGCCTCTGGTTAGATTGTTTTTATGTTTTAATTAGTGTTTGTGCCAAGTTAAACCTATAGGATCTTCTTGGATGATAGTTATTTGATCTTGCTGAAAATTCCAGAAACTTTCTGTTCACGAAAACAATTGTTAAAAATTACCAGAAAGTGATATGATATTGATTCCAATTTCAAAAGATCAATAAACAAATTAGTTAGGTCGTCCTATTTTGTCTGAATTTTTAGATTTCCAGAAGTTTGCGTTAGTTACAGATTACTACAGACTGTTCTGTTTTTGACAGATTCTGTTTTTCGTGTGTTGTTTGCTTATTTTGATGAATCTATGGCTAATAAAATAGTTTATAAACCATATAGAAGTTGGAATACAGTAGGTTTAACACCAATATAAATAAAGAATGAGTTCAGTACAGTACCTTGAAGTGTTGTTTTCTTTTCTTTCGCTAACGGAGCTCACGAGATTTTCTGCTAAGTTTTGTGTTGTGAAGTTTTCAGGTTTTGGGTAAAAGATTTGATGGATTATGGAACAAGGAGTGGCAAGAGCCTAAGATTGGGGATGCCCATGGCACCCCAAGATAATATAAGGACACCAAAAAGCCAAAGCTTGGGGATGCCCCGGAAGGCATCCCCTCTTTCGTCTACTTCCATCAGTAACTTTACTTGGAGCTATATTTTTATTCACCACATGAGATGTGTTTTGCTTGGAGCGTCTTGTATTATTTGAGTCTTTATTTGTTAGCTTGCCACAATCATCCTTGCTGTACACACCTTTTGAGACACACACACATGATTCGGAATTTATTAGAATACTCTATGTGCTTCACTTATATCTTTTGAGCTATATAGTTATTTGCTCTAGTGCTTCAATTATATCTTTTAGAGCACGGTGGTGGATTTGTTTTATAGAAACTATTGTTCTCTCATGCTTCATTTAGATTATTTTGAGAGTCCTACAAAACAGCATGGTAATTTGCTTAAATTGAGAAATTAGTCCTAAAGTAATAGGCATCCAAGATTAGTAAAAATTATCTTATGAGTGTGTTGAATACTATGAGAAGTTTGATTCTTGATAATTGTTTTGAGATATAAAGATGGTGATATTAGAGTCATGCTAGTTGAGTAGTTGTGGATTTGAGGAATACTTGTGTTAAAGTTTGTGATTCCCGTAGCAAGCACGTATGGTGAACCGTTATGTGATGAAGTCGGAGCATGATTTATTTATTGATTGTCTTCCTTATGAGTGGCGGTCGGGGACGAGCGATGGTCTTTTCCTACCAATCTATCCCCCTAGGAGCATGCGCGTAATACTTTGCTTTGATAACTTGTAGATTTTTGCATATATGAGTTCTTTATGACTAATGTTGAGTCCATGGATTATACGGACTCTCTTCCTTCCACCATTGCTAGCCTCTCTAATACCGCGCACTTTTCGCCGGTATCATACACCCACCATATACCTTCCTCAAAACAGCCACCATACCTACCTATCATGCCATTTCCATAGCCATTCCGAGATATATTGCCATGCAACTTATCACCGTTCCGTTTACTATGACACGCTCCATCATTGTCATATTGCTTCGCATGATCATGTAGTTGACATCGTATTTGTGGCAAAGCCACCGTTCATAATTCTTTCATACATGTCACTCTTGATTCATTGCATATCCCGGTACACCGCCGGAGGCATTCACATAGAGTCATATTTTGTTCTAAGTATTGAGTTGTAATTGTTGAGTTGTAAGTAAATAAAAGTGTGATGATCATCATTTTTAGAGCATTGTCACAAGTGAGGAAAGGATGATGGAGACTATGATTCCCCCACAAGTCGGGATGAGACTCCGGACGAAAAATTTAAAAAAAGAAAAAAAGAGGCCATAAAAAAGAAGAGAAAAGGCCCAAATAAAAAAAAGAGAGAAAAAGAGAGAAGGGACAATGTTACTATCCTTTTACCACACTTGTGCTTCAAAGTAGCACCATGATCTTCATGATAGAGAGTCTCCTATGATATCACTTTCATATACTAGTGGGAATTTTTCGTTATAGAACTTGGCTTGTATATTCCAATGATGGGCTTCCTCAAAATGCCCTAGGTCTTCGTGAGCAAGCGAGTTGGATGCACACCCACTTAGTTTCTTTTGTTGAGCTTTCATATACTTATAGCTCTAGTGCATCCGTTGCATGGCAATCCCTACTCACTCACATTGATATCTATTAATGGGCATCTCCATAGCCCGTTGATACGCCTAGTTGATGTGAGACTATCTTCTCCTTTTTTGTCTTCTCCACAACCACCATTCTATTCCACATATAGTGCTATATCCATGGCTCACGCTCATGTATTGCGTGAAGATTGAAAAAGTTTGAGAACACCAAAAGTATGAAACAATTGCTTGGCTTGTCATCGGGGTTGTGCATGATTTAAATACTTTGTGTGGTGAAGATAGAGCATAGCCAGACTATATGATTTTGTAGGGATAACTTTCTTTGGCCATGTTATTTTGAGAAGACATAATTGCTTAGTTAGTATGCTTGAAGTATTATTATTTTTATGTCAATATTAAACTTTTGTCTTGAATCTTTTGGATCTGAATATTCATACCACAATTAAGAGAATTACATTGAAAATTATGCTAAGTAGCATTCCACATTAAAAATTCTGTTTTTATCATTTACCTACTCGAGGACGAGCATGAATTAAGCTTGGGGATGCTTGATACGTCTCCAACGTATCTATAATTTTTGATTGTTCCATGCTATATTATATTCTGTTTTGGATGTTAATGGGCTTTATTATACAATTTTATATTATTTTTGGGACTAACCTATTAACCGGAGGCCCAGCCCAAAATTGCTGTTTTTTTTCCTATTTCAGTGTTTCACAGAAAAAGAATATCAAACGGAGTCCAAACGGAATGAAACCTTCGGGAACGTGATTTTCGGAACAAACGTGATCCAGAGGACTTGGAGTCCACGTCAAGAAATCAACCAGGAGAGCACAAGGCAGGGGGGCGCGCCTACCCCCCTGGGCGCGCCCTCCACCCTCCCATGTTGCTCCACCGACGTACTTCTTCCTCCTATATATACCTATGTACCCCCAAACTATCAGATACGGAGCCAAAAACCTAATTCCACCGGCGCAACCTTCTGTACCCGTGAGATCCCATCTTGGGGCCTTTTCCGGCGCTCCGCCAGAGGGGGCATTGATCACGGAGGGCTTCTACATCAACACCATAGCCTCTCCGATGATGTGTGAGTAGTTTACCTCAGACCTTCGGGTCCATAGTTATTAGCTAGATGGCTTCTTCTCTCTCTTTGGATCTCAATACAAAGTTCTCCACGATTCTCGTGGAGATCTATTCGATGTAATCTTCTTTTGCGGTGTGTTTGTTGAGACCGATGAATTGTGGGTTTATGATCAAGTTTATCTATGAACAATATTTGAATCTCCTCTGAATTCTTTTATGTATGATTGGTTATCTTTGCAAGTCTCTTCGAATTATCATTTTGGTTTGGCCTACTAGATTGATCTTTCTTGCAATGGGAGAAGTGCTTAGCTTTGGGTTCAATCTTGCGGTGTCCTTTCCCAGTGACAGCAGGGGCAGCAAGGCATGTATTGTATTGTTGCCATCGAGGATAACAAGATGGGGTTTATATCATATTGCATGAGTTTATCCCTCTACATCATGTCATCTTGCTTAAAGCGTTACTCTGTTCTTATGAACTTAATACTCTAGATGCATGCTGGATAGCGGTCGATGTGTGGAGTAATAGTGGTAGATGCAGGCAGGAGTCGGTCTACTTGTCACGGACGTGATTCCTATATACATGATCATACCTAGATATTCTAATAACTATGCTCAATTCTATCAATTGCTCGACAGTAATTTGTTCACCCACCGTAATACTTATGCTCTTGAGAGAAGCCACTAGTGAAACCTATGGCCCCCGGGTCTATTTTCCATCATATTAATCTTCCAACACTTAGTTATTTCTTTTGCCTTTTATTTTACTTTGCATCTTTATTTCTCTTTATCATAAAAATACCAAAAACATTATCTTATCATATCTATCAGATCTCACTCTCGTAAGTGACCGTTGAGGGATTGACAATCGCTTTATCGCGTTGGTTGCGAGGTTCTTATTTGTTTGTGTAGGTGCGAGGGACTCGTGCGTGATCTCCTACTGGATTGATACCTTGGTTCTCAAAAACTGAGGGAAATACTTACGCTACTTTACTGCATCACCCTTTCCTCTTCAAGGGAAAACCAACGCAGTGCTCAAGAGGTAGCATGGACCAACCGGAAGGTTTCATAGTGCCTGGTAAGGGAAAATTTGTTTGCAAGTTAAAGAGGTCCCTATATGGTTTGCAACATTCTCCGAGACAGCGGTATAAAAGGTTTGATTCATTTATGATAGCACATGGATTTAAGAGGTCTGCATTTGATAGTTGTGTTTACATTAAATTTGTTGATGGATCACCTATATACTTGTTGTTAATGTAGATGGTATGTTGATTGCTTCCAAGGGCTAGAAAGAGATCAATATATACTTTAAAGGCATAGTTAAGTAGTGAGTTTGAGATGAAGGATCTTGGTGCTTCTAAGAAAATTCTAGGTATGGTGATTACAAGGGGACAAAAATTCTGGTTTGTTATTTCTTAGTCAGCAGAGTTACATTAAGAAAGTTCTTCATCGTTTTAACATGCATGATGCTAAGTCAGTAAGCACTCCCATTGCTCCTCATTCCAAATTATCATCCTCTCATTGTCCTAGTAATGATGAAGAGTTTGAGTATATGACAAGAGTTCCACATTCCAGTGTTGTTGGTTCTTTAATGTATGTCATGGTGTGTTCTAGGCCTGGTTTGTCATTTGCAATGAGTTTGATCAGTTGATACCTTCATGGTACTTCCAGGTACATTGGAACATTGGAAGGCTATTCAGTGAATTTTCAGGTACCTTCGTGGCACTTCCAATGCTTGTTTGAAATTCGGCAGGACTGGTGAGGGACTAGCTGGCTATATGGATTCAGATTCTGCTTTCAGCGATTTGGACAAGAGGAGGTCCCTTACAGGTTATGTGCTCATAGTTGGTGGTTGTGCCGTGAGTTGGAGGGCAACGTTGCAGCCAGTAGTTGCCCAGTCTACCACTGTAGCAGAATACATTGCTATTGCAGAAGCACGTAAAGAATCAGTTTGGCTGAAAGGTTTGTATGCTGAGCTTTGTGGAGATAATTCTTGCATTAACTTGTTTTGTGACAGTCAGAGTGCCATATACCTCACTAAGGATCAGATGTTCCATGAGAGAACAAAGCACATTGTTGTCAAATATCATTATGTCAGAGACATTGTTGAGCAAGGTAAACTAAAGGTATGCAAGATTAGTTCTATAACTCATTATAATCAAAGCTAGTTCCTGTTGCTAAGTTTGAGCTTTGCTCAGACTTAGTTGGTATAACTCATTAGCCCTAGTGGCTGTTTGGCACCGAAAGTGTTTTCTTTGTTGTTCAGGGAGGAGGTTCTCATTCATGCTACAAGATGGAATTTGTCTCAAGGTGGAGTTTGTTATGTTATGCTTCAAATTCAAGTATAAAGAGAAAGGCTAACTTCTGACGAGCGAGCGGAGCGAGGCCCATCGTCGGTAGGCTTGGGCCGATCAGTATTGACCTAGGTCACCTGTGTTATATATACCTCTTTTAAGCCGCCACATGGGATAAGTTGATCAGTTGTAAATCCTCGACGTTTGTAACCTTCCCTGATATAGTGAAGTTTGGCTGGCTGGCGCCCATGCTTTTCCCCCCTTTGTGTTGGAGGGGTTTTCCATGTTAAATCTTGTGTCCCTTGCTTGTTTTGGTTCTTCATCGTATTTGATTGCATGTCGTATCTCTAACCATGTTGCAGATAGGTTCACTGTTTCATGGGGTAGAAAATAGAAGGGCAACGAGATTGTGTTCCAGGTGGATCCCTTGCCCACTCAGCCAGCAGAAAAGGGCTAGCAACTTGTTAGTCGAGTGTGATGTTATTGTTTGTTGGAAGTGGGAGAATGTGGGATCGTCAATCCTTTATTAGTAACAACGCACTATGTTGTTTGCTCCATGGACTATTATTTGTTGTTGAATAGAAATGGCTTGCTGCATTGTATGTCGCTTTGTTCTGCTCGCTGCTGCATTACTTTTGAGTGTTAGAAAATTGTTGACCCTTTGCCGGATATTGAGCGCTCTATTCTTTCGATGACCCTTTGGCGTCCTTGGCATATTTGAAACGAGGTGGTTCATCACAAACCCCCACCCCTATGGAAGCATCCAGAAGGCTCCTCGTGAGCTATCTTGATTATCTGGTCGGCATAAAAATGGATCTTTCCACTGATCATCGCAAATGAAAATCAGTTGTTGCTTATGATAACTCAGTTTTCCACCCACATGTGATAATGGCCGATGAAGTGGCAAGCGGTGTCCGCCTGAAGCTGGTTGGGTGAAATTAAGCACTGACAGAGCCTATACTGAGGATGGTAAAGCAGGTGCTTGTATGTTGCTAAGAGATGACAAAGGCAGTATTATCTTCTCGTCCTACAGGGAGCTCTTCTCTTGCCGTTTTTCGATAAAGGGCTATTTTATTATCTCAAAATATAGCATCAAGCAGATACAAAACATTATGAGCAACACCCGGGCTCTGCATAACTAAGATGCACACAGTCAAATTCAAAAGTCTGACAAAAATCATGAAATAAAAACTGACATATCGACAACAGTAGAGTCCTATATACCGACAATATGCCTATGTCGAAGGTGGTGGTGGATCAATCTGGAGGTTATGCTACCACCCATGTTGGAATAAACCTCCATAGTCACCTGCTCCAACCGCGTACGCACAACCTTGAACAACGGTTGGTGCTCGGGTCGTTGTAGCATAGACCACGTATGAAGCGAGTGCGTACAATGGAACTGCAGAGGAGAAGCATTTTTTTCATTAGAAACTAAATTGTTTCTACATAGACAGAGCGACCAAATTAAGGCATACCCTCCCACCCTTATAAGTGCTTTCAACTTATTCGGAATACCGTCCAACCACTGACCGAATACATTGTCAACACTTGTGGGCGGATATAAATTTGACGCTATTTGGACGATTGACCACGTAGAACGTGCAAATTTGCATTGGAAAAGGAGGTGTTTCATTTTCTCGTCATGAGTACAAAAACAACACTTCTTACTCCATGGCCAGTTGCGTCATGCGAGGTTGTCTTTGGTTAACACAACTCCCCTAGAACATACCATATGAAGATTTTCACTTTTAGTGAAATCTTGGACTTCCAAATTTTCTTGTTATTACTCACTGGTACCTCGGAATGCATGAGCGCACGGTACATAGAGTCTACTGTGAAAGACCTTGATGTAGTAATTAAGGTACCAGCGAAACACATCCCGGCTCTTCTCTTCTCGTGATGCTTTTGAAGCCGAGTTATGCGCATGGAAGGACTGTCGTTTGCCATCCAGAGGAGTGACTTGCCAATCATGGTTGAGATGGATTCTATTATTGCAGTGAAGTTGATTGGCACGGAATTGGATATATAGATCGGTCTACTCCTCGCTCATTAAGGTGATTAGGCACGTCATGGGTCTTCATGAATCTTGCATAACTCATGTTAATCATACTCAAAATAAGGTTAGCGATAGCTAGCTAAATTTGCGCGAATAGAAGGCAGAACAATGACTTGGGTTGGTTCTGGCCCGTCAGATGCATTGGAGCTGACTGTTGCTGAATGTATGCACTTTATGAGTTGAGTAATACATTACTTCACCCGCCCAAAAAATGTCGAAAAACTGTTTGGCTGCCATTCGTGATTGGACGTTAAATATGGTGTTGATTTCGGACTTCCGGGCGTTCAATATTCAGTTTTCTTTGGCACTGCTTCGTTATAACTTATAAGTGCTGTTATTGCGCATGGCGTGTTGGATTGATTACTTGATTCGCACTAGCAACAAGAGCAACAAACGGGCCTCTCTGAAAGCTACCAACAAACAAGGTATAGTATATACTAGAGTATATATCAGATGACAAAAAATCAAGGTATACTAGTGTGTGTGTGTGTGTGTGTGTACTAGTATAGTTCAGATACACTAGCAAGAATGTACTGGTTTCCTCACAAAAAGATATAGTATGGTTGAGATGGTACGCAAGGAGTTACAAGTCACCCATCCTTTGTACATTAAAACCTGAATAGCTACACAATCATGGGCAAACGGCCGGTGGCCTTCATCGGAGGTAGTACAATTTGTTGGCGATGTATTCGAAGGGGTCAAACAGGTCACTCCTCCATTTGCTGTTCCTTCGCAGCAACTTGGGGTCGATTGGCTTAACGTGCAGCTGGACGAACTCATGGAATGCGGAGAACTTGATCCACTTCAAGGGGCCATCTTCCTCGTGATTATCCATTACACGCAGTAGCATGTCGCCACCCTTGAACTCGTACTCGAAGCACACCACGCCGTGGCCATCGTAGTCATCCCAGGTCTTGTCTCCCTTGATCACGTGCCTCAGGACCCCTAGGTACAGATAGCTGCTGTCGTAGTCGTCGTCTAGCAGAAGCGAACCGAGCACTGGCCCGTGCTTATAGATCATCCAGGCTAGGTCAAGCGGACGGAGCTTGCCGCCGAGCGGCCCGGCCGGTATGTGTATGTCGTATGAATCGAGGGGGAGAGATATATCATTCGGGACCTTGGTGGTGGGCACTCCGGCCGAATGCTTGATGGTGTCCAGCACGTCGCCGAACCATGCTCCATCATCCGGATCCCACACCTGCCTCCTCCGGCATTTCTTCTTGAGGGCCGTCGGATGCTTGGCAGCGAAGGTGAACTTCCCGTGCCCATGCACCCTCTCGAACTCCAAGCGGTGCTGAGCTTCCACACACATGCTGGATGAAGCGATGGAGCAAGACCCTGCACATCAACATGCATATATAAATGGATGCGGCCGGTCAGTGTGTGTACTAATGTAGCTAGGTTCGATCAAACCACAAACTATGGTACACATCATAAACCAGATGCAGATTAGCAACTCAGCGTCATCGTTGATTAGGGGCTTCCCCATGACGCTAAACCAGCTCCAAGAAGCAGGCGGCCCGCGTCGTCCACGGCCCAAGAACTGCCGGTAATACCACTCGGATAACCGCTGGGCCCAGAAGCGTGCGCCGGCCTCGAAGACTACCTTCATGCGTGTCAAGATTGTGCCGTTTCTTGCACGGGCGATGAATATATCTGGCGTGCGCAGCAGTATCTTCTCACTGCTACCTTTGCCCTCAGCACCATCTGAGACAAACTCAAGCATAAGCTCATGTCTATTGAAAGAAAAAACCATGCCACTGACATCAAAGTGCATGCGTAATGTACATATTGCTACTAGCCAGGACAAACGCACGCAACCATGTAAACGGAGAACTGCAAAAATATGCACGGCATACCTATATAGTTTCGTTACTACCTAGTACCTACTACTAGCTTCCTTCCGAATTGCATTGTGTCCTATAGTAGCTAGGAAATAATATATATAGCCAAGCAAAAGCC
Source organism: Triticum aestivum (assembly GCF_018294505.1). NCBI lineage: Eukaryota > Viridiplantae > Streptophyta > Magnoliopsida > Poales > Poaceae > Triticum > Triticum aestivum. The sequence goes on along the minus strand of NC_057799.1, from coordinate 645,085,075 downwards.
ACTAAGTCGGTCCATGAATAACTATCACCATTTGTTAGATCTAATAAATTATGCCATTAGTTGTTATTTTGCGAGTAAATTATACCATTAGTTTCAGAGCTGGATTCTCTGTATCATGGGGAATAGTAGCATCTACAAAGCATGCTAATTACTTCTAAAATGAAATATTGCACCCCTACGTGTACCCTCACTAAGCAACAACTAGCCCCACAACTACTTGGGCTACCGACGCCTGACCACCAGTTTACCAACATCGTCTTCAGTTAACATCAACAGACAAAGATGGAGAATAAAACAGATCGCGTCTAGGGCAGGGGAGGAGAGGATGCTCATTCTCACCAGAAAGTTCAGTGTGGTGTGGAGGGACTTCGCCGGCAGCGGCCGGTGCGTGGGCGTGTCGGGAGTCGAGCACCCACTCGTAGCCTCCGCAGCTGAAGCCGGCCTTGGCTTCCTCGCCAGCCCGCCGGCGCCGCAAGCCGTACTCCTGAGCTGGGAGCTGCGAAACAAAGTGATAGAAACATGAACAAGAATGATCTGATATGGGGATGCAAATTAAGGAAAGCCATCGCGATCACAGAATTGCGCAGGGCGAAATTTGTGATCGAAAACGCACGGCGAAATTGAAGAACAGAGTAGCGCAAGAAACCAAGAATCCGAGTCCGCGAACGGGCGAACCAACCATCTTTCGACGAATCAAGAACTCGCTGTAATCGATCGTGCCTGGGCGACTGAAGGCCCAGTTCGTTCAAGCTTCAAACGATCGCAATCACGGTGAAATTTCAGATCGAGGACGCACGACGAATTTCGACAACAGAAATGCGCAAGAAACAAAGAAACCCAAACGGCGAACGGCACAAGAACAGAAACCCAAATCAGGAACTCACCGGAAAGGCGCCCGGCTCGTCGTCGTCGAAGCCGCGGTGCTTCTTTGCCCGCGGTACCGGCGCGCCCGTGGCGGCGAGGAAGCGTCCCGACGGCGTCTCCAGAGGCGCGGGGCGCAGGCCAAAGTTGGCGACCTCCCCGCCCTCGCCGGGGTGGGAGGACGCCGTCTGCGTGCGGCTCCGCAGCCGCAAGTGGTGTTCTGTGGGCGGCGCGTTCGAGGTCGTGGCGGCGAGGTAGCCGCCGTCAGCGGCGCCTGAGTGCAGGCCGCCCACGTGGTAGGCCGCCTCCAGAAGCGCGCGGTGCGGGCCGCGGGTGGCGGCCTCCCCGCCCTCGCCGGGGTGGGGCGACGCGTGCGTACTCCTCCTCAGCCGCACGTGATGCCCGTCGTGGAACGGATCCATCCTTCGCCGGCGGGAGGTTTGGTGGGTTCGGGAGGAAGGTTGGAATTGGGAGACAATGGGTTCTGGGTTTCTTGGGGCTCGCCCGATGGCTACTCGTTTGCTGGAGAGAGGGTCGGTTCGTCGGTGAGGATATGTTTATATTAGAGAGAGAGAGAAAAGGTGTTGTGTGTTTGCCCAGCGGGAACCAACATGCTAGTCACTTGACGGACGCCACCTAGCTAGCTAAGATCAAGCTCCGTCGATATATAGCCGATCAGCAATATTTACATCACCGGTTTAGTTGGACGTAATTTGATATCTTGGTCAGTCAATTCTTTTGGGAAGAAAGCGTCAGCCGCGTGGAGTACCGGGGCCGCCGCTGACGACGTTGGGGCAAGCAAAGCAAGGCCCGGGAGAGGGGGGGGGGGGGGGGGGGGGGGGGGGGGGGGTGGGGGTAGGGGTGCAGGGCTCGCCGAAAAAGTCTGGTGCTTTGCTGTTTAGAGGGGTTGGCCAGGGGTGGTGCCATCATGGCGGTGGGCGACGGTGAGGGGAGGGCCGGCAAGGCTGACGCAGGAGCGCTGCCGACCATGGGCGGTGGCGGCTGGTGGTTTGGCCGGTAGTACATATGGGGCGTTTGTGGTAGAAGAAAGGGGTGGCAGGAGGTTGAAGAAGGCCATCTGGGCGTTGGTTTTACATCTGACTGCTGACATCAAATCGACTGACCCAAAATCAATTTTTAGCCGACTGACCTCTAGCTATCCCTTACGTCGCATATACCTATACTACGTACTCCCAAGTTGTTAATCGTCTACCTGTCTAAAGGAATTGCAAGATTGTTTCCAAACACTTAGGCATTGTTTCCAAACAACTAGGTTCTATTCAAGTGTTGGTGCTACGAAATTCTTACACTCACGAGTTGTTATATGCACTACTGAAAAAACTATCTACATGAGTGCTTTCGGCTATGCCAAGAGCCAAAGCGCGGGCTCTCGGCAGAGGCGGTCTACGCCGAGTTTTCTGTTCGGCAAAGTGAAGCACACGTACAAAGACATGCCGATGCCGAGATACCGCTAAGAGGTACTTTGCGAACAACAAAGACTCGACAATCATACCATATGCCGAGATATAAACAGTAAGGTCACCACAATAAGGTGGCAGTTTTCAACGAGTACTTTCTCGGCAAAGACATGTAGTTGGCAGTATCGGTTGGGTGCCATCTCTGCGAGAGCCGCCTCTCAGCAAAAGTTACTTTTCTGAGTTGGGCCCTCATAAATGTATGCGGTAGCACTCAGGTGCCCTCTCTGCCGAAAGCCTCCTCTCGACAAAGGCAACTCTTCCGAGTGGTGCTTTCCGAAATATGTCCGACAACTGATGTTGACATTTTATTTCTTCTTTAAGCCCTACAATTGAAAACATATGCATATATAAGAGGCATATCACTTCACAACAGAACAGAACAGCACATCTCATATCAAGAAGCATATATGTTGCTCATACAAGTTCATAGAGCACATCACATACAAGTTCATAGAGCACACCACATGCAAGTTGAAAGCTTGTAGCTGCGTTGCACATCACATGCAAGTTCATAGAGCACATCCATCGACATGTTCTCTACACTTGTGGAGGAAGAGGAGGGGCACCATTTTCAGCCGTGTGAATTCACATCAAGGCCTATTAGATGAGAAGAGTCATTTTAGCATTGTCTATCGGTATTATATTCGTTGGTGACTATATTAAGATCAAGATCAATCGATATATAGCGGATCAGCAATATTTACATCACCGGTTTAGTTGGACGTAATTTGATATCTTGGTCAGTCAATTCTTTTGGGAAGAAAGCGTCAGCCGCGCGGAGTACCGGGGCCGCCGCCGACGGCATCGGGGCAAGCAAAGCGAGGCCCGGGAGGGGGGTATGGGTAGGGGTGCAGGGCTCGCCAAAAAAGTCTAGTGCTTTGCTGTTTAGAGGGGTTGGCCAAGGGTGGTGCCATCATGGCGGTGGGCGACAGTGAGGGGAGGGTGGGCCGGCGAGGCTGATGCGGGAGCGCTGCCGGCCATGGGCGGTGGCGGCTGGTGGTTTGGCCGGTAGTACATATGGGGCGTTTGTGGAAGAAGAAAGGGGTGGCAGGAGGTTGAAGAAGGCCATTTGGGCGTTGGTTTTGCATCTGACTGCTGAAATCAAATCGACTAACCCAAAATCAATTTTTAGCCGACTGACCTCTAGCTATCCCTTACATCGCATATACCGACTACGTACTCCCAAGTTGTTAATCGTCTACCTGTCTAAAGGAATTTCAAGATTGTTTCCAAACACTTAGGTCCTATTCAAGTGTTGGTGCTACGAAATTCCCCTATACCACTCACTAGTTGTTATACGCACTACTGGAAAAACTATCTACATGAGTGCTTTCGGCTATGCCGAGAGCCAAAGCGCGGGCTCTCGGCAGAGGCGATCTACGCCGAGTTTTCTGTTCAGCAAAGTGAAGCACATGACAAAGACATGCCGATGCCGAGACACCGCTAAAAGGTACTTTGTGAACAACAAAGACTCGAGAATCATACCATATGCCGAGATCTAAACAGTAAAGTCACGACAATAAGGTGGCAGTTTTCATCGAGTACTTTCTTGGCAAAGACATGTAGTTGGCAGTATTGGTTCGGTGCCACCTCTGCGAGAGCCACCTCTTAGCAAAAGTTACTTTTCTGAGTTGGGCCCTCATAAATGTATGTAGTAGGAGTCAGGTGCCTCTCTGCCGAAAGCCTCCTCTCGACAAAGGCAACTCTTCCGAGTGGTGCTTTCCGAATTATGTCCCACAACTGATGTTGACATTTTATTTCTTCTTTAAACCCTGCAATTGAAAACATATACATATATAAGAGGCATATAACTTCAGAAGAGAACAGAAAAGCACATCTCATATCAAGAAGCATATATGTTGCTCATACAAGTTCATAGTGCACACTACATACAAGTTCTTAGAGCATACGACATGCAAGTTCAAAGTTTGTAGCTGCGTTGCACATCACGTGCAAGTTCATACAGCCCATCCGTGGACACGTTCTCTACACTTGTGGAGAAGGAGGAGGGGCACCATTTCCAGCCACATGAATTCGCATAAAGTCATATAAGATGAGGAGAGTCATGTTAGCATTGTCCATCGGTATATACTGGTTGGTGACTACATTAGGACAAAGTTCCAACCTCAAGCTTTTCCTCGGGCGCGTAGCCTTTGTTTCTGCCTGCAGCATTTCTCAGGTTTCAAAATCGTGCTTCGCTCTTTCCGCTTGTTCTCTCGCCCTATCCGCCTGTTTTGATTGCCGCCGTTCCTCCTATGTGGCCTTGCGCTTCTCTCTGGCATCATTTTCTTCCTCCAAACCGGTCTGTAATATGGTATCTCAATCTCATATAGGTTGCAATGTTTCTATTTGAAGGCATGGGCATATATGAATGATATGAACCTTGAGACGCGTGAGCTCATGCGACCCGACCGTCGGGCGACTCCGTATGCATGGACATGAGCTCGTGCTCATCGTGCGGATCTCAGGGCGCTTGGGATGCGAGGAGGTGGCAGTTTTCATCAAGTACTTTTTTCTCAGCAAAGACATGTAGTTGGCAGTATCAGTCAGGTGCCACCTCTGCGAGAGTTGCCTAGCGGCAAAAATTACTTTTCCGAGCTAGTTAGGCCCTCGGAAATGTATGTAGTAGCAGTCAGGTGCCCCTCTGATGGCAGCCTCCTCTCGTCAAAGGCAACTCTTCCGAGTGGTACTTTCAGAAATATCTCCCACAACTAATCTTGACATTTTTATTTCTTCTTTAACCCCTACAATTGAAACATATGCATATATAAGAGGCATATCAATTCACAACAGAACAGAACAGCACATCTCATATCAAGAAGCATATATGTTGCTCATACAAGTTCATAGAGCACATCATATACAAGTTCATAGAGCACACCACATGCAAGTTGAAAGCTTGTAGCTGCGTTGCACATCACATCCAAGTTTATAGAGCGCATCCGTGGACATGTTCTCTACACTTGTGGAGGAGGAGGAGGGGCACCATTTTCAACCGTGTGAATTCACATAAAGGCCTATTAGATGAGAAGAGTCATTTCAGCATTGTCTATCGGTATTATATTTGATAGTGACTATATTAAGAGAAAGTTCTAACCTCTAGCTTTTCCTCGCGCGCATAGCCTTCGTTTCTGCCTGCAGCTCTTCTAAAGTTTCGGAAACGTGCTTCGCTCTTTCCGCCTATTCTGTCGCTCTCTGCTCTTGTTCTGCCTGCCGCCGTTCCTCCTATTCTGCCTTGCGCTTCTCTCCGGCCTCCTTTTCTTGCTCGTAACCAGCCTGTAATATGGTATAGCAGTCTCATATAGGTTGCAAATGTTTCTATTTGAAGGCATGGGCATATATGAATGGTATGAACCTTGAGACCCGCAATCTCATGCGACCCGGCCGTTGGCCGACTCCGTATGGATAGACTTTAGCTCGTGCTCGTCGCACACATCTTGGGGTGCTTGCGATGTGAGGAGGTAGCGATCGCACCGTTGCAAATGAAGTGGAGTCTACTAATCTTCCCCTGCCCTACAGTCATGACCACCTATGGATTGAGTGGTTGGGACCTAGGATCGGCGTCCACCCCGTGCACCTTCTGGAACTCGCATTTGAAGGTTTCAAACTTCTCCATCACCGAATCACTGCAAAATGGCTTGCCATCCATTCCCCTATGACCTTCTAGCTACACATCCAGGATGTCGACCTCGCCACCAAGATGATCTCTCGCTTGGAAGCTAAAGCTTTATCATTAATAAATGAAGATGCACCATGAGACAAACTTGACCCTAGGGTTGCACATGCCATATTTTCCTGCAGAGTTGTCAGGTTGCACCTCCCATGGACGTGTGCCAGGCTTGGCATTTAGGGTCGCATCAGAGATCCGCCAGTGCCTCCCAACAATCTCGTTTCATCCAAGGAGGTCTCGCCTAGTTAGATAGAATCAAATCATATGATGAATAGATGGAATAAAGCAGCATCTTATTCAAAGTAGTGGCAAGCAATGATGTTACTTATCACCGACAAGTAATCGGCTTTCTCAATATTGGTCCCACAAGCCACAATTTTGTCATATTTTCCCCAGCGCCATCGTGGGGGCGAGCCATTATTACAGTGCGTAGTCCCTACAAGAAGTGTGGTAGTCCCTACAAGCTCTAAGCTCCAAGAAAATACGGCTTTGTGGTGAATCGGAGCGTTGGGGGCGTGTGGGACCACACTGCCAGCCTAAGTTGATTTGCTCTGAACCGCCTTGAACCAGGTTGCTGGATTGCTACGCTTTTGGGGAACACGCTTCACCTCATTGGGGAAGGCAGCGGGCTGGGAGCAGCGAGCATGCATGATGAAACATCTGCGTGAATTGTGGTGGCGTCTAGCGAGCCTCGCCTAAAAGCTGCAAGGATGCCATGAGCAAACAATCTGAAGATGGGTGATGGCGCGCTTCGGTTCGCCGCAAGGAGGGGGTGGATGAATGCGAGCGAGCTGCTGGCAACCACCTGATGTCGATCCGGTGGCCTTGCCCTTCTGTGCCATCCACCGCCATCGGGGTGGCCTCCATTCCTCTACGCGCACTGCCGCTGCGGCCAGGGGTGGAGCCAGAAAATTTGGCCATTAGGTTAGCTGCATGACTCGTTGTGTGAACTTGGTACTAATATGTGAAGTGTAAAGTTTAATTTTAAATTATCTTACAACAAAATATAGCACCCCAAAACAACGTAATTAATAGAAATATGGTATTACATGTCATACATTGTATTGCATTAAAAACTGAAGAGTGCAAGACATATCGGTTCAATAAAATTGTAAAATCACTTGTTTACATATTATAAATAGAGTAGTATCAAGTAACTTTGTAGCTCCAGGTGTAGCTTCTCATCTTCCTAGTGTTGGCGCGAATAAGCCATGCCCTACGGTGGTGACCGGCGTGAGCGCGTCCAGGTCGATCCGGCGGTGGCACATACCACACAAGATCAGTACAAAGGAAGGGGCTTTTTATACCTAGGCTAGCACACACGCACCTAGCTAGCTACCACATCGCGGCCACCATGCACGGGACAGTACAAAGGGGCTTTTTATACTCACGCACGCACACAGGTACCTAGCTAGCTAACATTGGGAAAAAATGACAAGTTAGTTTGACAAGTTTAGAGCAAGTACTATCAAGCGAAAGGATCTTGTAAAGGCACTCAGTTTTAGAGTGCCCCCTTTTGATCTTTCATCGCCTTAAAAAGATTAAACACTGCATCATTGGTAATGCTAGAAAATATATCTTTCTATATATAGCAAATTTGGCAATCACTCATGAACTGATCATCCATTTTGTAGCGCAACTTTTTTGATAACATTCAGAGCTGAAAAGCATCCCTAATATCAGTACTAGCTTTAAAAGATGATTTTTTCGATAAAGGGCATTCTTTATTCACTCGTAATGTCGCATCAAGCAGATACAAAACACAACGAGTACACACCCGGCCTCTGCACAACTAAGATGCTCACAACAAACATGAAAAAAAACCAACGGGTCAATGGGCAAGGCAAACGACCCACTGCAACAAAACATCAACTACAACTACCATCATTGGCAACACCCGGACGACGAGAAGGTTCTCCTAAGAGCGACACCTTCAACAAGGAAATGGTGCATGAACACCATCATCGATGGATTGAACCACATAGGCGAGATCATGAGTTTTCACCCAGAAGAGATGGATCGGCTAACCTACAGACAAAGGGAGCGGAACCGCCACTGCCAGGTACAACCAGTGAAGGCTGGACCTAGGGTTTTCACCCCGGAACCTAGGACCTGGTATTCGAAGAGCACCACCATAGACGAAGTCCCTGTGTTGTCACCACCAACTTGCCATAGAAGAAGTCCTGATGCAATGTCCCGATTAGCACTGGAATTACGGATTAAAGTGAACACTACACATCAGGCATTTGTTGAGACGCCAGATCTGACATCTCAGACAATGCCGACGGTGCTAGAACCTATGCCGATGTGACGGCACACCCCAACCATCACCGAAGAACAACGAATATCTTTGCTGGCCGTCATGAGGATGGGAGGCACGGGGTAGCCAGGCACGTGCAGCCCAATGACCAAGTCAGTGGGCACCACCACTGAGCATCCACCACTTCCCACTCCAACAGATGCACCACCGTGTATACCAAGCCGGCAAATGACCACCAGAAAGAGGCCCCGGTCACATCGGCCAGACGAGGACACCGCAACAGAGCCGGCCATCACCGGATCAAGCCATCTGAGATCCGCTTTATCAGCACCCGACCAAGACACGGCGTGAATCGCCGCCCAGATGCCGAGCAAAGGTAGCACATCTCCCAAAAGCCGTCTGGTGAAGCAGAACTGAAATTCAGCCATCCGCCGCTTCAAGCACCTTCGGAGCACCGCTGCCAAGCATTGGATCATGCCGATCCACGCCACCACCAGCCGTCTGCAAGCTACCACGGGCTAGATCCCGCCGGATCCAGCCCGTCCGTGGCGCACACCGTCAGATCTGGGCCGAGCCAGTGCCAGCCGCCGCACCGCAGCACCACCCGTATGGACCATCGAAGGACACGACCGGTGGCGCACATCAATGGATGCCATGACGCTGCAACACCCACAGGGCACGAGATCCAGGGGCAAACGTCCACTTCTGGCGGCAGGAGGAGGCCGGCCAACCCGGGGGAGGGGAGGAGAAACTCGGACGGGAAGAGCCCCACCGCCGCCGTCAGCTCCGACGGCCTCCTCCGGCGGTGGCACGGGGAGGGCAGCGATTTAACGTACTCTAGGGCCGGCGGCAGGGGTGGCCTCCGGAGTCTCCCTAGAAGCTACCCGGGACCCGGGAGGCGAGCTTTAATAGATGATAGAGCAAAGAAAATATAACATGCTTATTTGTTTGCACCATTAAATTAGCAAGATCAGTAATTTTGTCCAAATTGGCGAACCTTTCATCTGCTCGCGCATTGTCAATGTAAATAAGAAGTTCAGGACCAAGATCATCCATTTTTCTTGAATCAATGTCATCTGGATCAATCAAAGTCCATGTAGAAAAACAAATCAAAAAATAGGGCAAAAAAATTCATTATCATACTGGGCTTTTAGGCTAGATAGAACATACACGAGAGAGAGATGATTACAATCTAATTACCTCAAATTTGGGGCTTCAATTACTGCCCATGTCGATCTGCAGCCGCCTGCTTGCCACGGGCGTGCGGCGGCGGCCGAGGCGCCGAGCCGAGCAACACGAACAGGCGAGATGGGAATAGGACAAAACAAACAGACGAACAATGAAAATAAAACTGTCTTCAACAAGGCGTGCGGCGTGCCGCGTGTGGCTGCTTGCGTGTTCTCACAAAACGTTTATGTGACTCACACACTCACGGTTTAGGCATGGGAATGGATTCATGGGCTTAATTCTCTGTCCCATTGAGTTAATTCTCTGTCTCATCTTCTACTACATCCAGCAATTTTATGAACCCGAGTTAATATCCTCATCTTTCGCATAATATTACGTAGACACCGCTTTTGTGCTTTGTTCATATATGGGTGTTGTACTTCCAAGTTAAGGTCTGCCATCTTATTTTGAAGCTTGGAAAATCTTGATAAGTTGACTTGTTCTATTTATTTTCATTACAAAAACTACTCGCTTACTGAGCATCTGTTTTCAAACTTTGAATGCATACTAATAAGCACTTCTTTATTTCACATGAAAAGAAATACATGAGAAATAATGTTTACTAAAGATTTTTTTTCACATTTTATGCTCTTGAATTTGATGATATCTTACCAGTTAATGGAAAATATCTCATGTAAATATGCAATTTGATCAAAGAAACAGTGAGGAGTCTCCATGACAAACAGTTTCTTGTATTTCGATTTGTGCCATGTATTGCCATCACACTAACTGAACCTCTATTTAGATTGTATATCTTTCCTCCAAACACTGTAAAATAAGGATGTGTGTAAAAATTTAGAGGTGGTCATCTTGATCTAATAATGACAATTCTTCTACTTAGAGTTCATTCTATGCTTGCTGAAACTAAAGATTGAGTGTTTTTAGTTATGCAATAAATAATTCGGAGGCCACTGTTTGTATCACACAGTGTCAAGGGCATTCCCATCAGATTGAGCCACGAACAAAATAAAAATGTGCATATCAATAGCTCACCTTCAAATCCACTCAAACGCCAGATGCCAAAATAAAAAGCAAGGGGCGCGGTGTGCCAATGCGCCTTCCGCTTGCTAGTTATAGTGACTCTAGTAGAGCCCCTCTACTAAAACTGCAAAGCGTATTCCTACCTCCAAAATGTTATATTTTTTAGGGATTAAACTTTCTTTATCTAGCACATACACCAATAATTTTTTTCAATTCATCTAACCGTTTTCAAACTTATCATAATATATTAATTCAAAACTTGCAAATTTAAGTACACACAATTCAGATACATATCAAGTTTAATGTTTCAAACTTAACCATTCAAATTCAAACACAACATACGGTGCAAATGAACTAACAATCCAAATAAACATGGTAGAAGCACAAGAATCAAGTGCTATGAAGTCTCCAATGGTGCTCAATAAGATCTTATATATTAAAGTTGGTTGTGAGCTTGTCGGTTCTCTATCCTACATTGTGCTTGAAGGAAGGCTTCGGTCTTGTTTGGGTTACGTTCCGGCTCCACCAGATGTCCATTGAAGATATACCAAAAGTCCTTTGGGTCCTCTCTCTCATCCTTGATGGTCATGTTGTGCAGAATAACACATGTTGTCATGATCTACCACAGGGTATTAAGCTCCCAATAATTGGCAACCCCCCAGATAATCGCGAAGTGTCTTTGAAGCACAACAAGAGCTCTCTCAATATATTTCTAGCAGATTCTTGGCACAATGCAAAGTGAGATCACCTATTGTGTCTGGGATGGTGGATTGTCTTCACAAATGTAGCCCATGGAGGAGAGATGACATTGGCAAGGTACTATCCCATACTGTACTCATTGCCATTGACAACATAGTTGCAAGGTGGATTGTCAAAGAGAACAAGCCTTGCAAAATGATGAGATCACTTGAGGATACTGAGATCATTGTGAGCGCCAGGCATCCCGAAGTATGAGTGTAAAATCCACATATCACTACCTCAAGAATGATGGATGAATCATGGCAATGCCGTACTGACCTAGCCATCCGATAGGACAATCCTTTCATGTTTAGTGCATATAGTCAATGGATCCAAGCATCCCTGGTCTACCCCCCCTCCTCGCTTTCTACGATAAGCCTCTCAATATCTTCATCAGTGGCAGTCCTCAAGAACTCCACTCCAATCTTGATCACAACTGCACAAAATCGTCTTATACAATCAAGGATGAGATCTTCCCCGATGCGAACATGGTCATTGATTTCATCAGCCATACATCCATAAGCAAGGACACACATGCCTAATGTAATCTTCAACAATGGACTTGCACTTAATACTCTGAATGCATTCCTTCTTGGTTGAAACCAATGATTATGTTTCTCCACAATTTTTGCAACGGTGTTGAAGAGAGATCGGTGCATCTAGAACGGGCACAAAATATATTAAAGGGGATATACTGCATTCGGCGCAAACTTATCTCTCACTAGACCATCATCAGCCATGGTCCAATATTGAAGAAACACCCTTCGACCAATCTAAGAACCACGCCTCGGTTCCCTAAGATTCTCCTCCATAGCACTATGGCAGCCACCAACTCGAATTCATCATCTTCTTCCTCCTCTGACGATAATCTTCAAAGATCATCTCCCACACATTGAAGAGTTTCATGATCCATTTGAGACCACCTCTTTGATGAAAACATGATTCAGAAAAACATAGATGCAATTTGACAAACACCTTGTGGGCAGTGGGGTCGTAGAGTTACCGGCAATGGAGGTCTTACTATGGCCAAACGGTGACAAAGGACACTGGCGGGGTTGCCTAGAAGGCCATAGAGGTGATTCCCATGCATGGAGGCAATGAACGTGGCCGACATGTAGTGCGGTGACAGGAACAACAACGACCCCCTACTTAGCCGGTTCTAGCGTCATTTGTTGGCTACGGCTTGCACTTGACCTTCCAACCCCATCTCCAAGGTTGATCGGTTCGATTTCTGGCAAAAATGGACCTCGGCGGCGACATGACGGGGCTAATCGATGGAGGCTTAAATGTCGATTCCGTCACCAGTGGGTGAGAAGAAGGCGCGGGAGAGGCAGTGGGACTGTAGGCTCGGGGCGCGGAATGGTTATTTCACATGAAACCATAAAAAAAAATCAGACACATGTTGGCCCAACCCATCAATACTAATAGCGGGATCAGTCTTGAGCATTGGTGAAGTATACAACAACCAAAAAGTAATCCGGTAGTAACGTCAACGCTATCTTACACTTTTTCAACTCTCATAAACAATAAACTGAACAAGCAATATACAGTACAAGGTAACAAAACAGTGCTTAGCTAAGTTTAGCGTGACTATCTAAGCATGAAAGGCCTGCCAAGCATATTTCTCTCCCTGAAGAACTTCTTTTTGTGCCTCTTCTTCCCACAAGTAAACTCTTCAGCATCACTCGGATGCAAGATCTGGAATCTATCCGGGCAGAACGCGCACCTACTCTTGAAACGGCACATTGGCTTTTCTGTCACATGTCACACATAGATAAATGGAATTAACATGAATGCATACAATTAGTTAATATGGCGGAACTAGATAGATAGATTAGGTAAGTTACCCAAGAGGGTGCATGTCTCCACCACCAGCCGTCTAGATCGGCGCTCGAATCGCAGCTCGGCGAAGAAGTACTTTTGTTCATTGTCGTCAGTGGCATCCCTCCGCCGGGCCCAGAAGCCGACATGGTACCAGAAGTCCTGCCTGAAGCCGACGCAGGCGGCCCTGGGCTCTTCCATGGGCTCCGCAGCAGGATAGAACATAGCATCCTGCGCACACACACGAACATATAGTATTAGTGATCTTACTGATGGTCAATGTAAATCTTAAATTACGCATTAAGCCGTATATGGAGTATATCCAAATGGGGGATTACAGGACATAAAATACGTACCGGGTTCCTGGAGTTGTAATGGCCGAGGGCAAAGATGGTGTACATGTTGGCACCGAGGGCATCACGCTCACTGTCACCAAATATATACGTTAACAGTCTTCGCAAAAAGAAAAATACGTTAAGAGAGAGAGAGAGAGAGAGAGAGAGAGAGAGAGAGAGAGAGAGAGAGAGGGGAACGTATGGAAGTATAATAAATAAATTAAGATGGAATTCTCACTGTTTTCTCTGGCGATCAGAGGAAGGGAAGTCGACGGCGTCGGCGTCGGGGTCAGCACCGGGGGAAGAGAAGAAGGATCCCATCGTCGTCCGTGGTATCGTCGATTGTATTATCTTTTTTTTACGAGGGATGGGGAATTGATTGTGTGATCTGCCGCACAGCCCCTATATATCTCCGGTTGGCCGCGAGGCAAATCAAGTCGGATCGCCTCCTCCTAGTCGCCTACAAATTGAAACTCAAATAAGGCCCACTTTCAGAATTTGGGAATCAGACAGACTCTCGACTACGTACGTATTTTGCTGCCTAAAAAAAAAACGTACAATATTCTGTTGGAAAACCGTAGTCGCAGTTCATTGGGGCGAATTGCCAGCGCATCGCACAGGGGTGCCCCTGACTGGGACGCCCATTTTTTTTTTGTTTCTATCTCTTTTTTTTTGCGGTCAAAGTAAAACACAAATTCGGAAAGAAAAGGAAAATAAGAAACATGTAAAAGAAGACAGAGATAGAAACGAGAAAAAGAATATGTACGTAGTCTCTAGTCTGTCTGATTTCCAAATTTTGTATTTTTCTTTATTTTTATCTTTATATCTTCAATTTACGGTTTTTATTGTCAGTTTCAAAATAATCTTGCGTTTTTCATAAGTTGTTAAAAATTTCAAGAAAGTTTCAGTTTTCAAAATTATACTCACAAATTTAAAAAGGTTTGTTTTTTCAGAAACGTTCGGTAATTGCGAAAATGTTTGCGTTATCCAAAAAAAGTTCATGTTTTCAAAAGAAAATCACAAATTCAAAAAATGTTCCCGCTTTCAAAAATTGTTCACAGATCCAAAAAAATGTTCGCTTAGGGCGAGGCCTAAACAAAGAACCCAACGTACGTATGAGTTATTTAAAAAAAACATACGTACGAGTTACCCCTGAAAAGAACAAAAAAAAACGTACATACGTACTTACGTCTCTCCAATTGGGCGCTGTGTAGGATTCATTGTCCGTGTAGGCCAGCGCCCTCCCCGTCATGTACAATACATATATACACCCAACGAAAACCATATCCATGCAACAAACATATTTTAGGTTCCCATAATTTCTGTGTATAAATCCGGTCTATTGGGTTGCAGCTGCACGACACGACGACCGATCCACAAAGTAGGCAGAAAGAATATTCGAAAAAAAGGTAGGCAGAAAGAAGAATATATAAGTACCATCGACGATCATAGCTAGGAAGGAGAGGATCGATCGACCCATGTAATCCTGGTTCTCTTCGGTTGCCGGCGCCGAATACGTTGTTGATTAGAGCATCTCTAGCAGACTCCTTATATCGTGCCGAACTGTAAAATAACCGCCAGTTTACAGTTTTACGTGAAAAAGTGGTCCAAACAGATAATGTATCGGACCGCGGCCTTTAAAAGATTTTGCGGCGCACGGTAAAATCTCCCTCCCAACCTTTAGAAACACGAGGCGGGAGGCCGACCCGAGGGCGATCCCTATCGCTAGAGAGATTTAGCAGGAGGGACATTTCCGCACGGCAGTTCCCGCTCTCCCTTCCGTACGTCGCCATTGTTCTTCCTCCGCCCCCTCCCGACAACCATCCCCGGCTCTGTAGCGCTGCCATGGACGCCTCCCAACCGTCGCCCGTCACCGTGGAATTCATGGATGCACCAACCCCTCAAGCAGAGCTCGTCGCCGGCTGTGTCGTGCCCGTCGCAGTTGAAGCCTCCACCGCGCATCCCCGCAAGCGCCAGGGCAACATCGTCGTCCATGGCGGCCCTCCTGCAGCCACCGCCGGGACGACACGCACGTCCGCCGTCGCTGCCAATCCAGTGCAGCACCCCCCCTGAAGATACACAAGGTGGCGAGGGTGAAATGCAAGAAGGTGGGCACAAAAGGTCATGCGAGCACCACGCCATCACCTCCTCCGATCGCCACCCCAAGAGCTCCCCCGAGGACGCCTGCCGCTGCCCCTGAGGTGTTTGACGGAATGGGTGCAAGGTATGAAACTTTGGTTTTCCTTTAGTTGTTTTTACTTTTCGTCATCGCGATTGTTCATGACTTGAGGAGCGAAATTGTAGCGCTGATTTGCATGATTCCGCTGCCGAGTGTGTGCACATGTTTGACGACAACAACATCGACATTGATCAAGCCCCGATCAGTGATTACGGCTACAAGGAGATGGATGGTGGTGTGCACAATCACGGTGAGGAAGAAGATGAGGTGGAGGTGATTGGGGAGGGGGTGTTCAACCAAGCGCAAGCAAAAGTGCGCGCGAGATCGAAGAACTACACGCAATTGGAAGATCGAGTCTTTATCAAGGCTTGGGAATTTGTGTCTCTTGATGCCATTACTGACACTGACTAAACCGCGAAGCGGTATTGGCAAACGATATAGGACCAGTTTTTTCGAATGATGGCAAATTATCCCTTGAGGATGGCACGCACCTATAGGTCACTCCAAGGTCATTGGGATGTGATGAAGCCGACTTGTAGGCGTTGGAGTGCTTGCTTGGAAGAAGTGCGCAATGCACCTCCAAGTGTTACCGTTGAAGCCGATTGGGTGAGTTTGTTTTCAAGTCCCAAGTAGTGCAAATGATTATGTGAGTGGTTGCATGTGATATACGTTGACATTGTTTTTATTTTGTACGCCAAAATTGCACAAGAAAGGTATAAGGACATGGAAGCTTCCAATGGCAAGTCATTTACACTAGAGCATTATTAGGGATTGCTTCAAAATAGCGAGAAGTGCATGATGATGGTGAAGATGATGATGGCCCAAGAGACAAGAACAGGCCCGAGAAACAAGAAGGTCAAGGACAAGATCAAGAGAGAAGCGGATGCATCAAGCTTGCGGGACAAGATAGATGGCATAGTGCAATCGAATGAGGTGATGGTGGCCAAGACATTGGAGGCAAAGAAAGAGTTGGTCGAGAAGAAGGCATAAGAGAAGCAAGAAAATTTGCAGTTACTCAAGGAAGATGGGTCGTGCAAGGCTGCCATTGAGGAGAGAAGATCCCTTGCCGAGGAGAACAAGGCCTTGGCCAAGCTTCTTGCGGAGGAGAACACGATCATGACGACGAACCGCAATGACATACAACTTTAAAGGTCCACGATATAAGGGGACTGCTAGAGATGCTCTTGCACGCGTGCAATCGCCGTTCCAAAGGATGTTGTAGCTCGGCTTTGAACAACTCATGGGACCAGTTCTTTTGCTGGCTTTTTTTAGACTTTTAGAATAAGCTGCCCCTACCTAGCTTATTCTACAAGCCCAACCAAAAATATATGTTTAGATGCCTATTAGTCATGTCTTAATTAGTAAACTTTTAACAAAATAAATTTAATTGGGCTTTTAGAATAAGCTTTGTAGGCGCTTATAGAATAAGCTCTGTAAAGGAAGCTTATTTCAGTTTATTTTAGAAGCCATCAGAAAAACTGACCCAAGCACACAGAGAGTATAGTACGTATGTACGTACTGCGTTCCTTCCTTTCGCATGCATGGAAATCATTTATTCTTTTTTTTTTAGGATAGATTGCTTAATTGTGTTGGATGACAGAGAGCTCGACGCCTGCTTCATTTGTAAGCTTGCTGACCGGGCCCTCCAACATTACAATTCCAACCACCAGGTACGTATGCATGAAACTGCTAAATGCGAATATTCAAAACCAACTAGTAGTATTCTCTTGTTTCGCAAAAAAAAAAAACTTGCAGTATTCTGTTGTTCTAAAAAAAAGACCTAGTATAGTAGTATTCTCTTAACCTGAAATTCTTAATTTCCTCTTCCATGAGTGCACGGGCATCGATGAACCTCGTACTAGTTTCGTTATCCTCGTTGAGATTGATCTTCGATATTGTGGTGCATGCAGGGTGCTGACTTCCAATATCCTCTTATTCACACAAAAAAGAGAGTTCCAATATCCTCATCCGCCCATCACGGAGATGAAAGCCGCCTGGGTTGGCTTTAGAAAAGATCTCTGGTACTTTGGCTCCTACCTAATTCTCTCTCTCTCTCTCTCTCTCTCTCTCTCTCTCTCTCTCTCTCTACAGAAAAGCCGTTATGTCGCTTCATCAGAAGCAGCTCTGCATTCTGTCAGGATGAATCCAAGCGATGCTGAAATTGGCTGTGGAAAGAAGGGGCATGAAAAGGAATTTTACCGTGAGAGGCGCCGAATGGACGGGCACAAAAATGAATTCTCCGGCAAGAACGATATGCTGAGCGTACCATTCTTGCAAGGAGGGCGCCTACTGTTGCAAATATGCCCTAGAGGCAATAATAAATGGTTATTATTATATTTTTTGTTCATGATAATTGTCCATTGTTCATGCTATAATTGTGTTATCCGGAAATCGTAATACATGTGTGAATACATAGGCCACAACATGTCCCTAGTGAGCCTCTAGTTGACTAGCTTGTTGATCAACAGATAGTCATGGTTTCCTGACTATGGACATTGGATGTCGTTGATAACGGGATCACATCATTAGGAGAATGATGTGATGGACAAGACCCAATCCTAAGCATAGCACAAAAGATCGTGTAGTTCGTTTGCTAGAGCTTTTCCAATGTCAAGTATCTTTTCCTTAGACCATGAGATCGTGCAACTCCCGGATGCCGTAGGAGTGGTTTGGGTGTGCCAAATGTCACAACGTAACTGGGTGACTATAAAGGTGCACTACGGGTATCTCCGAAAGTGTCTGTTGGGTTGGCACGGATCGAGACTGGGATTTGTCACTCCGTATGACGGAGAGGTATCTCTGGGCCCACTCGGTAATGCATCATCATAATGAGCTCAATGTGACTAAGGAGTTAGCCACGGGATCATGCATTACGGTACGAGTAAAGAGACTTGCCGGTAACGAGATTGAACAAGGTATTGGGATACCGACGATCGAATCTCGGGCAAGTAACATACCGATTGACAAAGGGAATTGTATACGGGATTGATTGAATCCTCGACATCGTGGTTCATCCGATGAGATCATCGTGGAACATGTGGGAGCCAACATGGGTATCCAGATCCCGCTGTTGCTTATTGACCGGAGAGGCGTCTCGGTCATGTCTGCTTGTCTCCCGAACCCGTAGGGTCTACACACTTAAGGTTCGGTGACGCTAGGGTTGTAGAGATATTAGTATGCGGAAACCCGAAAGTTTTTCGGAGTCCCGGATGAGATCCCGGACGTCACGAGGAGTTCCGGAATGGTCCGGAGGTGAAGAATTATATATAGGAAGTCAAGTTTCGGCCACCGGGAAAGTTTCGGGGGTCACCGTTATTGTACCGCGACCACCGGAAGGGTCCCGGGGGTCCAGCGGGTGGGGCCACCTATCCCGGAGGGCCCCATGGGCTGAAGTGGGAAGGGAACCAGCCCCTAGTGGGCTGGGGCGCCCCCCATGGGCCTCCCCCTACGCCTAGGGTTGGAAACCCTGGGGGTGGGGGGCGCCCCACCTGACTTGGGGGGTAAGTTTCCCCCCTGGCCGCCGCCCCCCCTTGCAGATGGGATCCAGCGCCGGCGCCCCCCCTCCCAGGGGGCCTATATATAGTGGGGGGGGGGGAGGGAGGGCAGCAGCACGACAGCCCCTGGCGCCTCCCTCTCCCCCTGCAACACCTCTCCCTCTCGTAGAAGCTTGGCGAAGCCCTGCCGAGATCCCCGCTACATCCACCACCACGCCGCCATGCTGCTGGATCTCCATCAACCTCTCCTTCCCCCTTGCTGGATCAAGAAGGAGGAGACGTCGCTGCTCCGTACGTGTGTTGAACGCGGAGGTGCCGTCCGTTCGGCACTCGGTCATCGGTGATTTGGATCACGGCGAATACGACTCCATCAACCCCGTTCACTTGAACGCTTCCGCTCGCGATCTACAAGGGTATGTAGATGCACTCCTTTCCCCTCGTTGCTAGTATACTCCATAGATGGATCTTGGTGATGCGTAGGAAATTTTAAAATTCTGCTACGATCCCCAACAGTGGTATCAGAGCCAGGCCTATGCGTAGTTACTATGCACGAGTAGAACACAAAGCAGTTGTGGGCGTAGATGTTGTCAATTTTTCTTGCCACTACTAGTCTTATCTTGTTTCGGCGGTATTGTGGGATGAAGCGGCCCGGACCGACCTTACACGTACGCTTACGTGAGACAGGTTCCACCGACTGACATGCACTAGTTGCATAAGGTGGCTAGCGGGTGTCTGTCTCTCCCACTTTAGTCGGAACGGATTCGATGAAAAGGGTCCTTATGAAGGGTAAATAGAAATTGGCATATCACGTTGTGGTTTTACGTAGGTAAGAAACGTTCTTGCTAGAAACCTATAGAAGCCACGTAAAAACTTGCAAAACAATTAGAGGACGTCTAACTTGTTTTGCAGCATGTGCCTTGTGATGTGATATGGCCAAAAAGATGTGATGAATGATATATGTGATGTATGAGATTGATCATATTCTTGTAATAGGAATCACGACTTGCATGTCGATGAGTATGACAACCGGCAGGAGCCATAGGAGTTGTCTTTATTATTTTGTATGACCTGCGTGTCATTGAATAACGCCATGTAAATTACTTTACTTTATTGCTAAACGCGTTAGCCATAGAAGTAGAAGTAATCGTTGGCGTGACAACTTCATGAAGACACGATGATGGAGATCATGGTGTCATGCCGGTGACGAAGATGATCATGGCGCCCCGAAGATCGAGATCAAAGGAGCAAAATGATATTGGCCATATCATGTCACTATTTGATTGCATGTGATGTTTATCATGTTTTGCATCTTATTTGCTTAGAACGACGGTAGTAAGTAAGATGATCCCTTATAATAATTTCAAGAAAGTGTTCCCCCTAACTGTGCACCGTTGCGAAGGTTCGTTGTTTCGAAGCACCACGTGATGATCGGGTGTGATAGATTCTAACGTTCGCATACAACGGGTGTTGACGAGCCTAGCATGTACAGACATGGCCTCGGAACACACGCAATACACTTAGGTTGACTTGACGAGCCTAGCATGTACAGACATGGCCTCGGAACACGGAAGACCGAAAGGTCGAGCATGAGTCGTATAGAAGATACGATCAACATGGAGATGTTCACCGATCTTGACTAGTCCGTCTCACGTGATGATCGGACACGGCCTAGTTAACTCGGATCATGTTTCACTTAGATGACTAGAGGGATGTCTATCTGAGTGGGAGTTCATTGAATAATTTGATTAGATGAACTTAATTATCATGAACTTAGTCTAAAATCTTTACAATATGTCTTGTAGATCAAATGGCCCACGTTGTCCTCAACTTCAACGCGTTCCTAGAGAAAACCAAGCTGAAAGATGATGGCAGCAACTATACGGACTGGGTCCGGAACCTGAGGATCATCCTCATAGCTGCCAAGAAAGATTATGTCCTAGAAGCACCGCTAGGTGAAGCACCCATCCCAGAGAACCAAGACGTTATGAACGCTTGGCAATCACGTGCTGATGATTACTCCCTCGTTCAGTGCGGCATGCTTTACAGCTTAGAACCGGGGCTCCAAAAGCGTTTTGAGAAGCATGGAGCATATGAGATGTTCGAAGAGCTGAAAATGGTTTTCCAAGCTCATGCCCGGGTCGAGAGATATGAAGTCTCCAACAAGTTCTTCAGCTGTAAAATGGAGGAAAATAGTTTTGTTAGTGAGCACATACTCAGAATGTCTGGGTTACACAACCGCTTGTCTCAGCTGGGAGTTAATCTCCCGGATGACGCGGTCATTGACAGAATCCTTCAGTCGCTTCCACCGAGCTACAAGAGCTTTGTGATGAACTTCAATATGCAAGGGATGGAAAAGACCATTCCTGAGGTATATTCAATGCTGAAATCAGCGGAGGTGGAGATCAGAAAGGAACATCAAGTGTTGATGATGAATAAAACCACTAAGTTCAAGAAGGGCAAGGGTAAGAAGAACTTCAAGAAGGACGGCAAGGGAGTTGCCGCGCCCGGTAAGCCAGTTGCCGGGAAGAAGTCAAAGAATGGACCCAAGCCTGAGACTGAGTGCTTTTATTGCAAGGGAAGTGGTCACTGGAAGCGGAACTGCCCCAAATACTTAGCGGACAAGAAGGCCGGCAACATGTAATTGATGTGTACCTTACCAGTACTCGTAGTAGCTCCTGGGTATTTGATACTGGTGCGGTTGCTCATATTTGTAACTCAAAACAGGAGCTGCGGAATAAGCGGAGACTGGCGAAGGACGAGGTGACGATGCGCGTCGGGAATGGTTCCAAGGTCGATGTGATCGCCGTCGGCACGCTACCTCTACATTTACCTACGGGATTAGTTTTAAACCTCAATAATTGTTATTTAGTGCCAGCTTTGAGCATGAACATTGTATCAGGATCTCGTTTAATTTGAGATGGCTACTCATTTAAATCCGAGAATAATGGTTGTTCTATTTATATGAGAGATATGTTTTATGGTCATGCCCCGCTGGTCAATGGTTTATTCTTGATGAATCTCGAACGTGATGTTACACATATTCATAGTGTGAATACCAAAAGATGTAAAGTTGATAACGATAGTCCCACATACTTGTGGCACTGCCGCCTTGGTCACATTGGTGTCAAGCGCATGAAGAAGCTCCATGCAGATGGACTTTTGGAGTCTCTTGATTACGAATCATTTGACACGTGCGAACCATGCCTCATGGGTAAGATGACCAAGACTCCGTTCTCCGGAACAATGGAGCGAGCAACCAATTTATTGGAAATCATACATACCGATGTGTGCGGTCCAATGAGTGTTGAGGCTCGCGGAGGATATCGTTATGTTCTCACTCTCACTGATGACTTAAGTAGATATGGGTATGTCTACCTAATGAAACACAAGTCTGAAACCTTTGAAAAGTTCAAGGAATTTCAGAGTGAGGTTGAGAATCAACGTGACAGGAAAATAAAGTTCTTACGATCAGATCGTGGTGGAGAATATTTAAGTCACGAATTTGGTACGCACTTAAAGAAATGTGGAATCGTTTCACAACTCACGCCGCCTGGAACACCTCAGCGAAATGGTGTGTCCGAACGTCGTAATCGCACTCTATTGGATATGGTGCGATCTATGATGTCTCTTACCGATCTACCGCTCTCATTTTGGGGCTATGCTTTAGAGACTGCCGCATTCACTTTAAATAGGGCTCCGTCGAAATCCGTTGAGACGACACCGTATGAATTATGGTTTGGGAAGAAACCTAAGCTGTCGTTTCTAAAAGTTTGGGGATGCGATGCTTATGTCAAGAAACTTCAACCTGAAAAGCTCGAACCCAAGTCGGAGAAATGCGTCTTCATAGGATACCCTAAGGAAACTATTGGGTATACCTTCTACCTCAGATCCGAAGGCAAGATCTTCGTTGCCAAGAACGGGTCCTTTCTGGAGAAAGAGTTTCTCTCGAAGGAAGTAAGTGGGAGGAAAGTGGAACTTGATGAGGTGATAGTCACCCCTTCCGAACCGGAAAGTAGCGCAGCGCGGGAAGATATTCCTGTGGTGCCTACACCGACTGGGGAGGAAGTTAATGATGATGATCATGAAGCTTCGGATCAAGTTACTGCTGAACTTCGAAGGTCCACAAGGACACGTTCCGCACCAGAGTGGTACGGCAACCCTGTCCTGGAAATCATGTTGTTAGACAACGGTGAACCTTCGAACTATGAAGAAGCGATGGCGGGCCCGGATTCCGACAAATGGCTAGAAGCCATGAAATCCGAGATAGGATCCATGTATGAAAACGAAGTATGGACTTTGACTGACTTGCCCGATGATCGGCGAGCCATAGAAAATAAATGGATCTTTAAGAAGAAGACAGACGCGGATGGTAATGTGACCATCTATAAGGCTCGACTTGTCGCTAAGGGTTATCGACAAGTTCAAGGGGTTGACTACGATGAGACTTTCTCACCCGTAGCGAAGCTGAAGTCCGTCCGAATCATGTTAGCAATTGCCGCATTCTATGATTATGAGATATGGCAAATGGACGTCAAAACGGCATTCCTTAACGGCTTCCTTAAGGAAGAATTGTATATGATGCAGCCGGAAGGTTTTGTCGATCCTAAGAATGCTAACAAAGTATGCAAGCTCCAGCGCTCAATCTATGGGCTGGTGCAAGCATCTCGGAGTTGGAACATTCGCTTTGATGAGATGATCAAAGCGTTTGGGTTTACACAGACTTATGGAGAAGCCTGTGTTTACAAGAAAGTGAGTGGGAGCTCTGTAGCATTTCTCATATTATATGTGGATGACATACTATTGATGGGAAATGATATAGAATTCTTGGAAAGTATAAAGGCCTATTTGAATAAGTGTTTTTCAATGAAGGACCTTGGAGAAGCTGCTTATATATTAGGCATCAAGATCTATAGAGATAGATCAAGACGCCTCATTGGTCTTTCACAGAGTACGTACCTTGACAAGATATTGAAGAAGTTCAATATGGATCAGTCCAAGAAGGGGTTCTTGCCTGTATTGCAAGGTGTGCAATTGAGCACGGCTCAATGCCCGACCACGGCAGAAGATAGAGAAAAGATGAGTGTCATCCCCTATGCCTCGGCCATAGGGTCTATTATGTATGCCATGCTGTGTACCAGACCTGATGTAAACCTTGCCGTAAGTTTGGTAGGAAGGTACCAAAGTAATCCCGGCATGGAACACTGGACAGCGGTCAAGAATATCCTGAAGTACCTGAAGAGGACTAAGGATATGTTTCTCGTTTATGGAGGTGACGAAGAGCTCGTCGTAAAGGGTTACGTCGACGCTAGCTTCGACACAGATCTGGATGACTCGAAGTCACAAACCGGATACGTGTATATTTTGAATGGAGGGGCAGTAAGCTGGTGCAGTTGCAAGCAAAGCGTCGTGGCGGGATCTACATGTGAAGCGGAGTACATGGCGGCCTCAGAGGCAGCACAGGAAGCAGTCTGGATAAAGGAGTTCATTACCGACCTAGGGGTGATTCCCAATGCGTCGGGCCCGATGACTCTCTTCTGTGACAACACTGGAGCTATTGCCCTTGCCAAGGAGCCCAGGTTTCACAGGAAGACCAGGCATATCAAGCGTCGCTTCAACTCCATTCGTGAAAGTGTTCAGAATGGAGACATAGATATTTGTAAAGTACATACGGACCTGAATGTAGCAGATCCGTTGACTAAACCTCTCCCTAGAGCAAAACATGATCAACACCAGAACGCTATGGGTGTTCGATTCATCACAATGTAACTAGATTATTGACTCTAGTGCAAGTGGGAGACTGTTGGAAATATGCCCTAGAGGCAATAATAAATGGTTATTATTATATTTCTTTGTTCATGATAATTGTCTATTGTTCATGCTATAATTGTGTTATCCGGAAATCGTAATACATGTGTGAATACATAGGCCACAACATGTCCCTAGTGAGCCTCTAGTTGACTAGCTTGTTGATCAACAGATAGTCATGGTTTCCTGACTATGGACATTGGATGTCGTTGATAACGGGATCACATCATTAGGAGAATGATGTGATGGACAAGACCCAATCCTAAGCATAGCACAAAAGATCGTGTAGTTCGTTTGCTAGAGCTTTTCCAATGTCAAGTATCTTTTCCTTAGACCATGAGATCGTGCAACTCCCGGATGCCGTAGGAGTGCTTTGGGTGTGCCAAACGTCACAACGTAACTGGGTGACTATAAAGGTGCACTACGGGTATCTCCGAAAGTGTCTGTTGGGTTGGCACGGATCGAGACTGGGATTTGTCACTCCGTATGACGGAGAGGTATCTCTGGGCCCACTCGGTAATGCATCATCATAATGAGCTCAATGTGACTAAGGAGTTAGCCACGGGATCATGCATTACGGTACGAGTAAAGAGACTTGCCGGTAACGAGATTGAACAAGGTATTGGGATACCGACGATCGAATCTCGGGCAAGTAACATACCGATTGACAAAGGGAATTGTATACGGGATTGATTGAATCCTCGACATCGTGGTTCATCCGATGAGATCATCGTGGAACATGTGGGAGCCAACATGGGTATCCAGATCCCGCTGTTGGTTATTGACCGGAGAGGCGTCTCGGTCATGTCTGCCTGTCTCCCGAACCCGTAGGGTCTACACACTTAAGGTTCGGTGACGCTAGGGTTGTAGAGATATTAGTATGCGGAAACCCGAAAGTTTTTCGGAGTCCCGGATGAGATCCCGGACGTCACGAGGAGTTCCGGAATGGTTCGGAGGTGAAAAATTATATATAGGAAGTCAAGTTTCGGCCACCGGGAAAGTTTCGGGGGTCACCGGTATTGTACCGGGACCACCGGAAGGGTCCCGGGGGTCCATCGGGTGGGGCCACCTCTCCCGGAGGGCCCCATGGGCTGAAGTGGGAAGGGAACCAGCCCCTAGTGGGCTGGGGCGCCCCCCCATGGGCCTCCCCCTGCGCCTAGGGTTGGAAACCCTGGGGGTGGGGGCGCCCCACCTGACTTGGGGGGTAAGTTTCCCCCCTGGCCTCCGCCCCCCTTGTAGATGGGATCCAGGGCCGGCGCCCCCTCCCAGGGGGCCTATATATAGTGGGGGGGAGGGAGGGCAGCAGCACGACAGCCCCTGGCGCCTCCCTCTCCCCCTGCAACACCTCTCCCTGTCGCAGAAGCTTGGCGAAGCCCTGCCGAGATCCCCGCTACATCCACCACCACGCCGTCGTGCTGCTGGATCTCCATCAACCTCTCCTTCCCCCTTGCTGGATCAAGAAGGAGACGTCGCTGCTCCGTACGTGTGTTGAACGCGGAGGTGCCGTCCGTTCGGCACTCGGTCATCGGTGATTTGGATCACGGCGAGTACGACTCCATCAACCCCGTTCACTTGAACGCTTCCGCTCGCGATCTACAAGGGTATGTAGATGCACTCCTTTCCCCTCGTTGCTAGTATACTCCATAGATGGATCTTGGTGATGCGTAGGAAATTTTAAAATTTTGCTACGATCCCCAACACCTACCTCGGTATAGACACAATCTACAATGATTTGTTTTCGAACCAACTTATGGTTGGATGGTTGGAGGACAGTGGTATGCCTAACCCACCAAGGTTCAAGTCCTCGTGATCGCATTTTTCTTAATTTATTTTAGGATTTTCAGCGATGCGCGATCAGTGGGAAGAGACGTTTCTGAAGGAAATATGCCCTAAAGGCAATAATAGTGTTGTTATTTATATTTCATTATATCATGATAAATGTTTATTATTCATGCTAGAATTGTATTTACCGGAAACTTAGTACATGTGTGAATACATAGACAAACAGAGTGTCACTAGTATGCCTCTACTTGACTAGCTCGTTGAATCAAAGATGGTTAAGTTTCCTAGCCATACACATGAGTTGTCATTTTATTAACGGGATCACATCATTAGAGAATGATGTGATTGACTTGATCCATTCCGTCAGCTTAGCACTTGATCGTTTAGTATATTGCTATTGCTTTGTTCATGACTTATACATGTTCCTATGACTATGAGATTATGCAACTCCCGAATACCGGAGGAACACTTTGTGTGCTATCAAACGTCACAACGTAACTGGGTGATTATAAAGATGCTCTACAGGTGTCTCCGATGGTGTTTGTTGAGTTGGCATAGATCGATATTAGGATTTGTCACTCTGATTGTCGGAGAGGTATCTCTGGGCCCTCTCGGTAATGCACATCACTATAAGCCTTGCAAGGAATGTAACTAATGAGTTAGTTACGGGATGATGCATTACAGAACGAGTAAAGAGACTTGCCGGCAACGAGATTGACCTAGGTATAGTGATACCGACGATCAAATCTCGGGCAAGTAACATACCGATGACAAAGGGAACAACGTATATTGCTATGCGGTTCGACCGATAAAGATCTTCGTAGAATATGTAGGAGCCAATATGGGCATCCAGGTTCCGCTATTGGTTATTGACCAGAGAGGTGTCTCGGTCATGTCTACATAGTTCTCGAACCCGTAGGATCTGTATGCTTAACATTCGTTGACGATATAGTATTATATGAGTTATGTATGTTGGTGACCGAATGTTGTTCGGAGTCCCGGATGAGATCACGGACATGACGAGGAACTCCGGAATGGTCCGGAGGTAAAGATTGATATATGGTATAATAGTGTTTGATCTCCGGAAGGGTCTCGGAATTCACCTGAAGGGGTTCCGGATGTCTACCGAAATGTTTGGGTACGAGAACAGTTTATTTGGGCCAAAGGGGAAAGCCCACGAGGCTTTTGGAAAGTGGAAAAGGAAGTTTTGCGGAGACCAGAGGCTAGACGACAGGAACCCTGGCGTCTAGGGGGTAGACGCCGGGAACCCTGGCGCCTAGCCCTGGAGTCCGTGTCGGACTCTTGCCTTTCATGCAAAACCGACTTTGAGGAGGCTTTTACTCCAAGTTTTGACCCCAGGGCTCAACATATAAATAGAGGGGCAGGGCTAGCACCAAAGACACATCAAGAAACACCAAGCCGTGTGCAGGCAACCCCCTCCCCTCTAGTTTATCCTCCGTCATAGTTTTAGTAGCGCTTAGGCGAAGCCCTGCGGAGATTGTTCTTCACCAACACCGTCACCACGCCATCGTGCTGCCGGAACTCATCTACTACTTCGCCCCTCTTGCTGGATCAAGAAGCCGAGGACGTCATCGAGCTGAACGTGTGCTGAACGTGAAGGTGCCGTACGTTCGGTACTTGACCGGGACGGATCGTGAAGGTGTACGACTACATCAACCGCGTTGATAAACACTTCCGATTTGCGATCTTCAAGGGTATGAAGATACACTCCCCCTCTCGTTGCTATGCATCACATAGATAGATCTTGCGTGATCATAGGTAATTTTTTTGAAATACTGCGTTCCCCAACAGTGGCATCCGAGCCAGGTTTATGCGTAGATGTTATATGCACGAGTAGAACACAAGTGAGTTGTGGGCGATACTAGTCGTACTGCTTACCAGCATGTCCTACTTTGATTCGGCGGTATTGTTGGATGAAGCGGCCCGGACCGACATTACGCGTACGCTTACGCGAGACTGGTTCTACCGACGTGCTTCGCACACAGGTGGCTGGCGGGTGTCAGTTTTCCAACTTTAGTTGAATCGAGTGTGGCTACGCCCGGTCCTTGTTGAAGGTTAAAACAACACATACTTGACGAAACATCGTTGTGGTTTTGATGCGTAGGTAAGAACGGTTCTTGCTCAGCCCGTAGCAGCCACGTAAAACTTGCAACAACAAAGTAGAGGACGTCTAACTTGTTTTTGCAGGGCATGTTGTGATGTGATATGGTCAAGACATGATGCTAAATTTTATTGTATGAGATGATCATGTTTTGTAACAGAGTTATCGGCAACTGGCAGGAGCCATATGGTTGTCGCTTTATTGTATGAAATGCAATCGCCATGTAATTGCTTTACTTTATCACTAAGCGGTAGCGATAGTCGTAGAAGCAATAGTTGGCGAGACGAGAACGATGCTACGATGGAGATCAAGGTGTCGCGCCGGTGACGATGGTGATCATGACGGTGCTTTGGAGATGGAGATCAAAGGCACAAGATGATGATGGCCATATCATATCACTTATATTGATTGCATGTGATGTTTACCCTTTATGCATCTTGTTTTGCTTAGTTCGACGGTAGCATTATAAGATGATCCCTCACTAAATTTCAAGGTATAAGTGTTCTCCCTGAGTATGCACCGTTGCGAAAGTTCGTCGTGCCGAGACACCACGTGATGATCGGGTGTGATAAGCTCTACGTTCACATACAACGGATGCAAGCCAGTTTTGCACACGCAGAATACTCGGGTTAAACTTGACGAGCCTAGCATATGCAGATATGGCCTCGGAACACTGAGACCGGAAGGTCGAGCGTGAATCATATAGTAGATATGATCAACATAGTGATGTTCACCATTGAAAACTACTCCATCTCACGTGATGATGGGACATGGTTTAGTTGATATGGATCACGTGATCACTTAGATGATTAGAGGGATGTCTATCTAAGTGGGAGTTCTTAAGTAATATGATTAATTGAATTTTAAATTTATCATGAACTTAGTCCTGGTAGTATTAGCATATCTATGTTGTAGATCAATAGCTCGCGTTTAGCTCCCCTGTTTTATTTTTTATATGTTCCTAGAGAAAACTAAGTTGAAAGATGATAGTAGCAATGATGCGGACTAGGTCCGTGATCTGAGGATTACCCTCATTGCTGCACAGAAGAATTATGTCCTTGATGCACCGCTAGGTGACAGACCTATTGCAGGAGCAGATGCAGACGTTATGAACGTTTGATAAGCTCGGTATGATGACTACTTGATAGTTTAGTGCACCATGCTTTACGGCTTAGAACCGGGACTTCAATAACGTTTTTAACACCATGGAGCATATAAGATGTTCCATGAGTTGAAATTGGTATTTCATACTCATGCCCGTGTCAAGAGGTATGAGACCTCTGACAGTACTTTGCCTACAAGATGGAGGAGAATAGCTCAACCAGTGAGCATGTGCTCAGATTGTCTGGGTACTACAAGTGCTTGGATCAAGTGGGAGTTAATCTTCCAGATAAGATAGTAATTGACAAAGTTCTCTAGTCACTATCACCAAGTTACTAGAACTTCGTGATGAACTATAATATGCAAGGGATAAAGAAAACAATTCCCAAGCTCTTTGCGATGCTAAAATCAGCAAAGGTAGAAATCAAGAAAAGCATCAAGTGTTGATGGTTAACAAGACCACTAGTTTCAAGAGTAGGGCATAGGGATAGAAAGAGAACTTCAAGAAGAATGACAAACAAGTTGTCACTCCCGTGAAGAAGCCCGAAGCTAGACCCAAGCCTGAAACTGAGTGCTTCTACTGCAAAGGAAATGGTCACTGGAAGTGGAACTGCCCTAGATACTTGGCGGATAAGAAGGATGGCATAGTGAACAAAGGTATATTGGATATACATGTTATTGATGTGTACTTTACTAGTGTTTATAGCAACCCCTCGGTATTTGATACTGGTTCAGTTGCTAAGAGTAGTAACTCAAAACGGGAGTTGCAAAATAAACAGAGACTAGTTAAGGGCGAGGTGATGATGTGTGTTGGAAGTGATTCCAAGGTTAATAAGATCACCATCAGACACTCCCTTTACCTTCGGGATTAGTGTTGAACCTAAAATAAATATTATTTGGAGTTTGCGTTGAGCATGAATATGATTGGATCATGTTTATTGCAATACGGTTATTCATTTATGTCAAAGAATAAGTGTTGTTCTATTTACATGAATAAAACCTTCTATGGTCATACACTCAATATAAATGGTTTATTGAATCTCGATCGTAGTGATACACATATTCATAATATTGAAGCCAAAAGGTGCAAAGTTAATAATGATAGTGCAACTTATTTGTGGCACTGCCGTTTAGGTCATATTGGTGTAAAGCGCATGAAGAAACTCCATTCTGATGGGCTTTTGGAATCACTTGATTATGAATCACTTGATGCTTGCGAACCATGCCTCATGGGCAAGATGACTAATACTCCGTTCTTCGGAACAATGGAGCGAGCAACTGACTTATTGGAAATAATACATACTAATGTATGCGGTCCGATAAGTGTTGAGGCTCGCGGCGGGTATCGTTATTTTCTGACCTTCACAGATGATTTGAGCAGATATGGGTATATCTACTTGATGAAACATAAAGTCTGAAACATTTGAAAAGTTCAAAGAATTTCAGAGTGAAGTGGAAAATCATCGTAACAAGAAAATAAAGTTTCTACGATCTGATTGTGGAGACGAATATTTGAGTTACGAGTTTGGTGTTCAATTAAAACAATGTGGAATAGTTTCACAAATTCATGCCACCTGGAACACCACAGCATAATGGTGTGTCCGAACGTCATAACCGTACTTTATTGGATATAGTGCAATCTATGATGTATCTTACCGATTTACCACTATTGTTTTGGGGTTATGCATTAGAGACAGCTGCATTCACGTTAAAAAGGGCACCATCTAAATCCGTTGAGACGACACCGTATGAACTGTGGTTTAGCAAGAAACCTAAGCTGTCGTTTCTTAAAGTTTGGGGTTGCGATGCTTATGTGAAAAAGTTTCATGTTGATAAGCTCAAACCCAAGTCGGAGAAGTGCGTCTTCATAGGGTACCCAAAAGTAACTGTTGGGTACACCTTCTATCACAGATCCGAAGGCAAGATATTCGTTGCTAAGAATGGATCCTTTCTAGAGAAGGAGTTTCTCTCGAAAGAAGTGAGTGGGAGGAAAGTAGAACTTGATAAGGTAATTGTACCTTCTCCCAAATTGGAAAGTAGTTCATCACAGAAATCAGTTCCAGTGATGCCTATACCGATTAGTGAGGAAGTTAATGATGATGATCATGAAACTTTAGATCAAGTCACTACCGAACCTCGTAGGTCAACCAGAATACGTTCTACACCAAAGTGGTACGGAAATCCTATTCTGGAAATCATGTTACTAGACCATGACAAACCTACGAACTATGAGGAAGCGATGATGAGCCCAGATTCCGCAAAATGGCTTGAGGCCATGAAATCTGAGATGGGATCCATGTATGACAACAAAGTATGGACTTTGGTTGAATTGCCCGATTATTGGCAAGCAATAGAAAATAAATGGATCTTCAAGAGGAAGACGGACACTGATAGTAGTGTTACTATCTACAAAGCTAGACTTCAAAAAAAGATTTTTGACAAGTTCAAGGTGTTGACTACGATGAGATTTTCTCACTCGCAGCGATGCTTAAGTCTGTACGAATCATGTTAGCAATTTGCTGCATTTTATGAAATCTGGAAAATGGATAAACAAAACTGCATTCCTTAATGGATTTATTAAAGAAGAGTTGTATATGATGCAACCAGAAGGTTTTTTCAATCCTAAAGGTGCTAACAAAATATGCAAGCTCCAGCGATCCATCCATGGACTGGTGCAAGCATCTCGGAGTTGGAATATACGGTTTGATAAGTTGATCAAATCATATAGTTTTATACAGACTTGCGGTGAAGCCTGTATTTACAAGAAAGTGAGTGGGAGCACTACAACCTTTCTGATAAGTATATGTGATGTTTGAGTGGAGTTTTTTCAAAGAAATATCTCGGTGAAGCTGCTTACATATTGAGCATCAAGATCTATAGAGATAGATCAAGATGCTTGATAAGTTTTTTCAATAAGTACATACCTTGACAATTTTTTTGAAGTAGTTCAAAATGGAACAGTCAAAGAAAGAGTTCTTGCCTGTGTTGCAAGGTGTGAAGTTGAGTAAGACTCAAAGCCCGACCACGACAAAAGATAGAGAGAGAATGAAAGTCATTCCCTATGCCTCAGCCATAGGTTCTACAAAGTATGCCATGCTGTGTACCAGACCTATTGTATACCATGCCCTGAGTTTGGCAAGGGAGTACAATAGTGATCTAGGAGTAGATCACTGGACATTGGTAAAAAATTATCCTTAGAGGACTAAGGAAATATTTCTCGGTTATGGAGGTGATAAAGAGTTCGTCGTAAAGAGTTACGTCGATGCAAGCTTTGAAACCGATCTAGATGACTCTGAGTCTCGATCTGGATACATATTGAAAGTGGGAGCATTTATCTAGAGTAGCTCCGTGCAGAGCATTGTAGACATAGAAATTTGCAAAATACATACGGATCTGAATGTGATAGACCCGTTGACTAAACTTCTCTCACAAGCAAAACATGATCACACCTTAGTACTCTTTGGGTGTTAATCACATGGCGATGTGAACTAGATGACTGACTCTAGTAAACCCTTTGGGTATTGGTCACATGGCGATGTGAACTATAAAGTGTTAAATCACATGACGATGTGAACTATTGGTGTTAAATCACATGGTGATGTGAACTAGATTATTGACTCTAGTGCAAGTGGGAGACTGAAGGAAATATGCCCTAGAGGCAATAATAAAGTTGTTATTTATACTTCCTTATATCATGATAAATATTTATTATTCATGCTAGAATTGTATTAACTGGAAACTTAGTACATGTGTGAATACATAGACAAACAGAATGTCACTAGTATGCCTCTACTTGACTAGCTCGTTGAACCAAAGATGGTTAAGTTTCCTAGCCATACACATGAGTTGTCATTTGATTAACGGGATCACATCATTAGAGAATGATGTGATTGACTTGACCCATTCTGTGAGCTTAGCACTTGATCGTTTAGTATATTGCTATTGCTTTCTTCATGACTTATACATGTTCCTATGACTATGAGATTATGCAACTCCCGAATACCGGAGGAACACTTTGTGTGCTATCAAACGTCACAACGTAACTGGGTGATTATAAAGATGCTCTACAGGTGTCTCCGATGGTGTTTGTTGAGTTGGCATAGATCGAGATTAGGATTTGTCACTCCGATTGTCGGAGAGGTATCTCTGGGCCCTCTTGGTAATGCACATCACTATAAGCCTTGCAAGCAATGTAACTAATGAGTTAGTTACGGGATGATGCATTACGACACGAGTAAAGAGACTTGCCGGTAATGAGATTGAACTAGGTATAGTGATACCGATGATCAAATCTCGGGCAAGTAACATACCGATGACAAAGGGAACAACGTATATTGTTATGCGGTTCGACCGATAAAGATCTTCGTAGAATATGTAGGAGCCAATATGGGCATCCAGGTTCCGCTATTAGTTATTGACCAGAGAGGTGTCTCAGTCATGTCTACATAGTTGTCGAACCCGTAGGGTCCGCATGTTTAACATTCGTTGACGATATAATATTATATGAGTTATGTATGTTGGTGACCAAATGTTGTTCAGAGTCCCGGATGAGAACACGGACATGACGAGGAACTCCGGAATGGTCCGGAGGTAAAGATTGATATATGGTATAGTAGTGTTTGATCTCCGGAAGGGTTCCGGAATTCACCGGAAGGGGTTCCGGATGTCTCCGGAAATGTTTGGGTATGAGAACACTTTATTTGGGCCAAAGGGGAAAGCCCACGATGCTTTTGGAAAGTGCAAAAGAAAGTTTTGCGGAGACCAGAGGCTAGACGCCAGGAACCCTGGCGTCTAGGGGGTAGACGCCGGGAACCCTGGCGTCTAGCCCTGGAGTCCGTGTCGGACTCTTGCCTTTCGGGCAAAACCGACTTTGAGGAGGCTTTTACTCCAAGTTTCGACCCCAGGGCTCAACATATAAATAGAGGGTAGGGCTAGCACCAAAGACACATCAAGAAACACCAAGCCGTGTGCCGGCAACCCCGTCCCCTCTAGTTTATCCTCCGTCATAGTTTTCGTAGTGCTTAGGCGAAGCCCTGCGGAGATTGTTCTTCACCAACACCGTCACCACGCCGTCGTGCTGCCGGAACTCATCTACTACTTCGCCCCTCTTGCTGGATCAAGAAGGTGAGGACGTCATCGAGCTGAACGTGTGCTGAACGCGGAGGTGCCGTACGTTCGGTACTTGATCGGGACGGATCGTGAAGGTGTACGACTACATCAACCGCGTTGATAAACGCTTCCGCTTTGTGATCTTCAAGGGTATGAAGATACACTCCCCCTCTCGTTGCTATGCATGACATAGATAGATCTTGCGTGATCATAGGTAATTTTTTTGAAATACTGCGTTCCCCAACAGTTTCCGTCGACTACGAGGCGCCTATTGTGACTTCGTAAATCTCAAGATGATATGTCGTCTCAGTCTCTCGAAGGTGCTCATAGGGGAAGGATGTCCGTGTGTGCGTTCATAGGGGTGAGTGTTTGCGCGTATATATGAGCAGTTGCGTCTGCACTCTGTTAAAAAAATTATTATTTTTCACAATTATCATTTGTTGGATTATGGACTTAAACCCATATAACACAATAATAGCTTCTACAAAATATCAAAGGCCCATGTACCACATGTATACAAGATTTTAATCTCACATGAAGAGTGAAGGAGTGTTGAGACCAATATAAACTGGGTGTGCTCAGACTCACCTTTGTATGTACTCGTATATCTAATTTTTCATATGTGATCAATATTGCTAGCACTAGTCGTGTGATATTAATTGTTAATTATCTGAACATGGCCGGTTTTCTAATTTTCAGCATCATTATACACAAATAAAGTATGTATTTCGACAAGAAGAGTACCATACAGTAATTGGTAAACGTCTACTTTTAGGCTTACCAACTTATCTTTGCTTCAATGCACGGTGGCACAAATTTTGTGTCTTCAGGAGAGAAAAAATGACCTCCAAAACTAGATACATGAGAAAGTAACTTGGTGGAAATTTTCGCGGGGAGAAGTCGGGTATCTATTATATATTACGTGACGGGATCATCAGAAAAAAAGCTAAATAGATTAGAAATTACCACAAAATTTAGAAACATCCGACTGCTTATTTCAATAGACTAATATTATTTAGCCTTTGGATAATATTTTAAGTAACAAAACTACCCCCGTTGCCATTATATATTTATACAGATTTGCTACTTCACATCTAGATGTGAAATAGCTATCTCACATCTCAACATGGCAATGGGTGTTGGAAATATGCCCTAGAGACAATAATAAAATGGTTATTATTGTATTTCCTTGTTCATGATAATTGTCTATTGTTCATGCTATAATTGTATTAATTGGAAACCGTAATACATGTGTGAATACATAGACCACAACATGTCCCTAGTAAGCCTCTAGTTGACTAGCTCGTTGATCAATAGATGGTTATGGTTTCCTGACCATGGACATTAGATGTCATTGATAACGGGATCACATCATTAGGAGAATGATGTGATGGACAAGACCCAATCCTAAGCATAGCACAAGATCGTGTAGTTCGTTTGCTAAGAGCTTTTCTAATGTCAAGTATCGTTTCCTTAGACCATGAGATTGTGCAACTCCCGGATACTGTAGGAATGCTTTGGGTGTACCAAACGTCACAACGTAACTGGGTGGCTATAAAGGTACACTACAGGTATCTCCGAAAGTGTCTGTTGGGTTGGTACGAATCGAGACTGGGATTTGTCACTCCGTATGACGGAGAGGTATCTCTGGGCCCACTCGGTAATGCATCATCATAATGAGCTCAATGTGACTAAGTAGTTAGTCACGGGATCATGCATTACGGAACGAGTAAAGCGACTTGCTGGTAACGAGATTGAACGAGGTATTGGGATACCGACGATCGAATCTCGGGCAAGTAACATACCGATTGACAAAGGGAATTGTATACGGGATTGATTGAATCCCCGACATCATGGTTCATCCGATGAGATCATCGTGGAACATGTGGGAGCCAATATGGGTATCTAGATCCCGCTATTGGTTATTGGCCGGAGAGGTGTCTCGGTCATGTCTGCATGGTTCCCGAACCCGTAGGGTCTACACACTTAAGGTTCGGTGACGCTAGACTTGTTATGGGAAATAGTATGTGGTTACCGAAGGTTGTTCGGGGTCCCGGATGAGATCCCGTACGTCACGAGGAGCTCCGGAGGTAAAGATTTATATATGGGAAGTCATCATACGGTCACCGGAAGTGTTCGGGGGTATGCCGGTATTGTACCGGGGCCACCGAAGGGGTTCCGGAGGTCCACCGGGAGGGCCCACCTGCCCCGGAGGGCCTTATGGGCTGTAGGTGGAAGGGAACCAGCCCCTAAGTGGGCTGGGCGCCAACCTCCCCCTAGGGCCCATGCGCCTAGGGTTGGAGGAAACCCTGGAGGGGGCGCCCCCTTGACTTGGGGGGCAAGCCACCCTCCCTAGCCGCCGCCCCTCCCACCAGATGGGATCTAAGGTGCCGGCCCCCTCTCCCTTGCCCCTATATATAGTGGAGGGGTGGGAGGGCAGCCGCACCCCTTGCCTGGCACAGCCCTCTCCTCCTCCAACTCCTCCTCCTCCTCCATAGTGCTTAGCGAAGCTCTGCCGGAGAACCACGAGCTCCATTGCCACCACGCCGTCGTGCTGCTGGAGTTCTCCCTCAACTTCTCCTCTCCCCTTGCTGGATCAAGAAGGAGGAGATGTCCCCGGGCTGTACGTGTGTTGAACGCGGAGGCGCCGTCCGTTCGGCGCTAGATCTGATCTTCCGCGATTTGAATCGCTGCGAGTACGACTCCATCAACCGCGTTCTTGTAACGCTTCCGCTTAGCGATCTTCAAGGGTATGAAGATGCACTCCCTCTCTCTCGTTGCTAGAATCTCCTAGATTGATCTTGGTGACACGTAGGAAAATTTTGAATTATTGCTACGTTCCCCAACAGTGGCATCATGAGCTAGGTCTATGCGTAGATTCTATGCACGAGTAGAACACAAAGTAGTTGTGGGCGATGATTTGTTCAATTTGCTTACTGTTACTAGTCTTATCTTGATTCGGCGGCATTGTGGGATGAAGCGGCCCGGACCGACCTTACACGTACTCTTACGTGAGACAGGTTCCACCGACTGACATGCACTTGATGCATAAGGTGGCTAGCGGGTGTCTGTCTCTCCCACTTTAGTCGGATCGGATTCGATGAAGAGGGTCCTTATGAAGGGTAAATAGCAATTGGCATATCACCGTTGTGCCTTTTGCGTAGGTAAGAAACGTTCTTGCTAGAAACCCATAGCAGCCACGTAAAACATGCAACAACAATTAGAGGACGTCTAACTTGTTTTGCAGGGTATAGCAGGGTATGCTATGTGATGTGATATGGCCAAAATGATGTGATGAATTATATATATGTGATGTATGAGATTGATCATGTTCTTGTAATAGGAATAACGACTTGCATGTCGATGAGTATGACAACCGGCAGGAGCCATAGGATTGTCTTAGTTTATTGTATGACCTGCGTGTCAATGAAAAACGCCATGTAATTACTTTACTTTATTGCTAACCGTTAGCCATAGTAGTAGAAGTAATAGTTGGCGAGACAACTTCATGAAGACACGATGTTGGAGATCATGATGATGGAGATCATGGTGTCATGCAGGTGACGAAGGTGATCATGCCGCGCCTCGAAGATGGAGATCAAAAGCCGCAAGATGATATTGGCCATATCATGTCACTTTATGATTTGCATCTGATGTCTGTCATGTTTACATCTTATTTGCTTAGAACGACGGTAGCATAAATAAGATGATCCCTCACTAAAATTTCAAGAGATGTGTTCCCCCTAACTGTGCACCGTTGCGAAGGTTCGTTGTTTCGAAGCACCACGTGATGATCGGGTGTGATAGATTCTAACGTTTGCATACAACGGGTGTAAGCCAGATTTAGACATGCGAAACACTTAGGTTGACTTGACGAGCCTAGCATGTACAGACATGGCCTCGGAACACAAGAGACCGAAAGGTCGAACATGAGTCGTATAGTAGATACGATCAACATGGAGATGTTCATCGATGATGACTAGTCCGTCTCACGTGATGATCGGACACGGCCTAGTTGACTCGGATCATGTATCACTTAGATGACTAGAGGGATGTCTATCTGAGTGGGAGTTCATTAAATAATCAGATGAACTTAATTATCATGAACATAGTCAAAAGGTCTTTGCAAATTATGTCATAGCTTACGCTTTGGTTCTACTGTTTAAGATATGTTCCTAAAGAAAATTTAGTTGAAAGTTGATAATAGAAATTATGCGGACTGGGTCCGTAAACTGAGGATTATCCTCATTGCTGCGCAGAAGGCTTATGTCCTTAATGCACCGCTCGGTGTGCTAAACCTCGAGCGTCGTCTGTGGATGTTGCGAACATCTGACATACACGTTTTGATGACTACGTGATAGTTCAGTGCGTAATGCTAACGGTTTAGAATTGAGGCGCCAAAGACGTTTTTGAAACGTCGCAGAACATATGAGATGTTCCAAAGACTGAAATTGGGATTTCAGACTAGTGCCCACGTCAAGAGGTATGAGACCTCTGACAAGTTTCTTAAGCCTGCAAACTAAGGGAGAAAAGCTCAATCGTTGAGCATGTGCTCAGATTGTCTGAGTACTACAATCGCTTGAATCGAGTGGGAGTTAATCTTCCAGATGAGATAGTGATGGTTCTCCATAGTCACTGCCACCAAGCTATTAGAGCTTCATGATGAACTATAACATATCAGGGATAGACATGATGATCCTTGAGCAACTCGCGATGTTTGACACCGCGAAAGTAGAGATCAAGTAGGAGCATCAATTGTTGATGGTTAGTAAAACCACTAGTTTCAAGAAGGGCAAGGGAAAGAAGGGATACTTCATGAAACGGCAAATCGGTTGCTGCTCTAGTGAAGAAACCCAAGGTTGAACCCAAACCCGAGACTAAGTGCTTCTGTAATGAGGGGAACGGTCACTGAAGCAGAACTACCCTAGATACTTGGTAGATGAGAAGGTAGGCAAGGTCGACAGAAGTATATTGGATATACATTATATTAATGTGTACTTTACTAGTACTCCTACTAGCACCAGGGTATTAGATACCGGTTCGGTTGCTAAGTGTTGGTAACTCGAAATAAAAGGCTACGGAATAAACGGAGACTAGCTAAAGGTGAGATGACGATATGTGTTGGAAGTGTTTCCAAGGTTGATGTGATCAAACATCGCACGCTCCCTCTACCATCGAGATTGGTGTTAAACCTAAATAATCGTTATTTGGTGTTTGCGTTGAGCATAGACATGATTGGATTATGTTTATCGCAATACGGTAATTCATTTAAGGAGAATAATGGTTACTCTGTTTATTTGAGTAATACCTTCAATGGTCTTGCACCTAAAATGAATGGTTCATTGAATCTCGATCGTAGTGATACACATGTTCATGCCAAAAGATATAAAATAGTAATGATAGTACCACATACTTGTGGCACTGCCATTTGAGTCATATTGGTATAAAACGCATGAAGAAGCTCCATGTTGATGGATCTTTGGACTCACTCGTTTTTGAAAAGATTGAGACATGCGAACCATGTCTATTAGTATGAAGAAAGTCCATACAAATGGATCGTTTGGACTCACTTGATTTTGAATCACTTGAGACATGCAAATCATACCACATGGACAAGATGACTGAAAGGCCTCGTTTTCAGTGAGATGAAACAAGAGAGCAACTTGTTGGAAGTAATACATTTGATGTGTGCAATCCAATGAGTGCTGAGGCATGCAGTGGATATCGTTATGTTCTTACTTCACAGATGATTTGAGTAGATGCTGAGTATATTTACTTGATGAAACACAAGTATGAATTATTGAAAGGTTCAAGTAATTTCAGAGTGAAGTTGAAGATCGTCGTGACAAGAGGATGAAATATCTATGACATGATCATAGAGATGAATATCTGAGTTACGAGTTTGGCACACAATTGAGACATTGTGGAAGTTGTTTCACAACTAATACCGCCTGAAACACCATAGTGTGATGGTGTGTCTGAACATCATAACTGCACCCTATTGGATATGGTGCATACCATGATGTCTCTCATCGAATTACCACTATCGTTTATGGGTTAGGCATTAGAGACAACCGCATTCACTTTAAATAGGGCACCACGCAATTCCGTTGAGACGACACCGTATGAACTATGGTTTAGAGAAACCTAAGCTGTCGTTTCTTAAAAGTTTGGGGCTGCGACGCTTATGTGAAAAAGTTTCAGGCTGATAAGCTCGAACCCAAAACGGATAAATGCATCTTCATAGAATACCCAAAACAGTTGGGTATACCTCCTATTTCAGATCCAGAAGCAAAAGTGATTGTTTCTAGAAACGGGTCCTTTCTCGAGGAAAAGTTTCTCTCGAAAGAATTGAGTGGGAGGATGGTGGAGACTTGATGAGGTTATTGAACTGTCACTTCAACTAGTGTGTAGCAGGGCACAGGAAGTTGTTCCTGTGGCACCTACACCAATTGAAGTGGAAGCTTATGATAGTGATCATAAAACTTCGGATCAAGTCACTACCAAACCTCGTAGGACGACAAGGATGCGTACTACTTCAGAGTGGTACGTAATCCTGTCTTGGAAGTCATCTTGCTAGACAACAATGAACCTACGAGCTATGGAGAAACGATGGTGGGCCCAGATTCCGACGAATGGCTCGAGGCCATAAAATCCGAGAGAGGATCCATGTATAAAAACAAAGTATAGACTTTGGAAGAATTACTTGATGGTCGTAAGGCTGTTGGGTGCAGATGGATTTTAAAAGGAAGATGGACAATGATGGTAAGTGTCACCATTAAGAAAGCTCGACTTGTCGTTAAGATGTTTTTCGACAAGTTCAAGGAGTTGACTACGATGAGATTTTCTCACTCGTAGCGATGCTAAGAGTCTGTTGGAATTATATTAGCAGTTACTGCATTATTTATGAAATCTTGCAGATAGGATGTCAAAACATTGTTTCCTCGATGATTTTCTTGAGGAAAGGTTGTATGTGATACAACCAGAAGGTTTTGTCAATCCTGAAAGATGCTAACAAGTATGCAAAGCTCCAGCAATCCTTCTAAGGATTGGAGTAAGCATCTCGGAGTTGGAATGTACGCTTTGATGAGATGATCAAAGATTTTGGGTTTATACAAAGTTTAAGAGGAACTTTTATTTCCAAAGAAGTGAGTGGGAGCACTACAGAATTTCTGATGAGTATATGTTGTTGACATATTGTTGATCAGAAATGATGTAGAATTTCTGGAAAGCATACAGGGTTATTTGAAAGTGTTTTTCAATGGAAAACCTGGATTAAGCTACTTGAACATTGAGCATCAATATCTATAAGGATAGATCAAAAATGCTTAATAGTACTTTCAAATGAATACATACCGTGACAAGATTTTGAAGGAGTTCAAAATAGATCCGCAAAGAAGGAGTTCTTGGCTGTGTTATGAGGTGTGAGTATTGAGTAAGACTCAAGACCTGACCACGGCAGAAGAGAGAGCAAGGACGAAGGTCGTCCCCTATGCTTTAGACGTAGGCTCTACAGTATGCTATGCTGTGTACCGCACCTGAAGTGTGCCTTGCCATTAATTAGTCAAGGGGTACAAGAGTGATCCAGGAATGGATCACATGACAGCGGTCAAACTTATCCTTAGTAATTAGTGGACTAAGGAATTTTCTCGATTATGGAGGTGGTAAAAGAGTTCGTCGTAAAGGGTTACGTCGATGCAAACTTTGACACTAATCCGGATGACTCTGAGTAGTAAACCGGATTCGTATAGTAGAGCAGTTATTTGGAATAGCTCCAAGTAGCGCGTGGTAGCTGCATCTACAAGATGACATATAGATTTGTAAAACACACATGGATCTGAAAGGTTCAGACCCGCTGACTAATAACCTCTCTCACAAGCGAGATATGAACAAACCCCATGGGTGTTGGATTCATTACAATCACATAGTGATGAGAACTAGATTATTGACTCTAGTGCAAGTGGGAGACTGTTGGAAATATGCCCTAGAGGCAATAATAAAATGGTTATTATTGTATTTCCTTGTTCATGATAATTGTCTATTGTTCATGCTATAATTGTATTAACTGGAAACCGTAATACATGTGTGAATACATAGACCACAACATGTCCCTAGTAAGCCTCTAGTTGACTAGCTCGTTGATCAATAGATGGTTATGGTTTCCTGACCATGGACATTGGATGTCATTGATAACGGGATCACATCATTAGGAGAATGATGTGATGGACAAGACCCAATCCTAAGCATAGCACAAGATCGTGTAGTTCGTTTGCTAAGAGCTTTTCTAATGTCAAGTATCGTTTCCTTAGACCATGAGATTGTGCAACTCCCGGATACTGTAGGAATGCTTTGGGTGTACCAAACGTCACAACGTAACTGGGTGGCTATAAAGGTACACTACAGGTATCTCCGAAAGTGTCTGTTGGGTTGGTACGAATCGAGACTGGGATTTGTCACTCCATATGACGGAGAGGTATCTCTGGGCCCACTCGGTAATGCATCATCATAATGAGCTCAATGTGACTAAGTAGTTAGTCACGGGATCATGCATTACGGAACGAGTAAAGTGACTTGCCGGTAACGAGATTGAACGAGGTATTGGGATACCGACGATCGAATCTCGGGCAAGTAACATACCGATTGACAAAGGGAATTGTATACGGGATTGATTGAATCCCCGACATCGTGGTTCATCCGATGAGATCATCGTGGAACATGTGGGAGCCAATATGGGTATCCAGATCCCGCTATTGGTTATTGGCCGGAGAGGTGTCTCGGTCATGTCTGCATGGTTCCCGAACCCGTAGGGTCTACACACTTAAGGTTCGGTGACGCTAGACTTGTTATGGGAAATAGTATGTGGTTACCGAAGGTTGTTCGGGGTCCCGGATGAGATCCCGTACGTCACGAGGAGCTCCGGAATGGTCCGGAGGTAAAGATTTATATATGGGAAGTCATCATACGGTCACCGGAAGTGTTCGGGGGTATGCCGGTATTGTACCGGGGCCACCGAAGGGGTTCCGGAGGTCCACCGGGAGGGCCCACCTGCCCCGGAGGGCCTTATGGGCTGTAGGTGGAAGGGAACCAGCCCCTAA
The DNA here is from genome assembly GCF_018294505.1 of Triticum aestivum. Classification (NCBI taxonomy): domain Eukaryota; kingdom Viridiplantae; phylum Streptophyta; class Magnoliopsida; order Poales; family Poaceae; genus Triticum; species Triticum aestivum. Next base: position 645,041,017 of record NC_057799.1, on the reverse strand, counting down.
GTGGGCTGGGCGCCAACCTCCCCCTAGGGCCCATGCGCCTAGGGTTGGAGGAAACCCTGGAGGGGGCGCCCCCTTGACTTGGGGGGCAAGCCACCCTCCTTGGCCGCCGCCCCTCCCACCAGATGGGATCTAAGGGGCCGGCCCCCTCTCCCTTGCCCCTATATATAGTGGAGGGGTGGGAGGGCAGCCGCACCCCTTGCCTGGCACAGCCCTCTCCTCCTCCAACTCCTCCTCCTCCTCCATAGTGCTTAGCGAAGCTCTGCCGGAGAACCACGAGCTCCATTGCCACCACGCCGTCGTGCTGCTGGAGTTCTCCCTCAACTTCTCCTCTCCCCTTGCTGGATCAAGAAGGAGGAGACGTCCCCGGGCTGTACGTGTGTTGAACGCGGAGGCGCCGTCCGTTCGGCGCTAGATCGGATCTTCCGCGATTTGAATCGCTGCGAGTACGACTCCATCAACCGCGTTCTTGTAACGCTTCCGCTTAGCGATCTTCAAGGGTATGAAGATGCACTCCCTCTCTCTCGTTGCTAGAATCTCCTAGATTGATCTTGGTAACACGTAGGAAAATTTTGAATTATTGCTACGTTCCCCAACAATGGGTACCCACTACCCGCGGACACGGCGGGTAGAAACCCTATTAGGGTAAGGGTATGGAAAATAAAAATACCCATGGGTTTCTAAATGGGAAAAAAGTTGTACCCATCGGGTAAGGCGGGCACGAGTACGGAAGGCAATACCCATACCCGTGAACCCACAAACCCGTATACTACCACACCATGTCAAGTAGGTCCCATGTGTCATTGACTAGATTTAGAAAAAAAACCGAAGTTACCAGCCGCTAAGTACAACTTGCTAAGTAGATTTGTTCTTGTCTCCCTCCTTGCGCCTCCAGCCACATTCAAAAGGGAAAATGTTCGGGTGCCGTGGCGACTACAAGGTGGGACATGGTCGTGGTCGTGGTCGCGGCTGCACCATGCAACGTCTGGATACTCCTACGAGAACACATGTGCTCTGCCAATGACAAGGGCAGAGCATGGCAAAGCGTTCAATTTGGTGATGCTCCGTAGTTAATACCTTTTTTGAATATCTATGTTGCATGAATGTGTTGATGATTGGTCTATTGAAAAATATGTATGGTGTATGAATGGATTATTTGAATGCCTTCATGATTGTTTAGTCAACTTCGAACATGCTGATATAAATATCAAGATGGGTATTTTTACCCGCGGGTATTACCCGTACCCAGCCGGGTATGGGTATGTGAACAATTTGAAACCCGAGGTGTGGGTACGGGTACGGGTTTGGGCAGAAAATATTGAGACAGGTACGGGTTTGGGCACGCATTATCCATACCCATACCCTGCGGGTGCATGTCACATCTAATTCTATAGCCATTGCATGTTCTCTTGTCTTTAAGATTCGCACGTACGTTTTCTGTCACGCTTCATTGGATTTGCCCTCGTCGCTGGTGCTTTCGTTGTCCGCGGAGATTCGGGTCTAGATTTCACGGTCGTCGTTGTTACTGTACCGGCCCATTTGCACGAACTTGTTAAATAAAAAGAAAAGGAAGAGGGGAGCTTCAGGGATCGAACCCGGAATTCCCTATTTGACGCGCGCCGCGTCAAAGTGTCGGCACTTCGCACAGCCGAAGCGACCGAGCAACGTGATGGGCCGGCCCATTATGCGTAAGCAGTTCCTGTACTATATCGTCCGGTTTTGGGAACCTTCCAGAAGGTTCCCTGAACCGGTTTATTTTCTTTTACCGGTTTTCCTTTTAATTTCTGTTTTTTCCTTTTTCCCTTTTCTTTTTGTCATTTTTCTGTTTCTTTTTCTTCTTTCTATTTCCTTTTTTTCTGTTTCTTTTTTTGTTTCTCTTTCCTATTTCGAGTTTATTTTTTCTTTCTTCACTTTTTTCACATTTTTGAAAAATGTTCCAATAACGAAAAATGTTCAAATTTTAAATTTTTTTCGTGAGTTCAAGTTTCGGTCATAAATTCAGAAAATGTTCCATTTCGAAAATAATGTTCTAGTTTCAAAAAATGTTCCAATTTATAAAATAATTGTTTGCAAATTTAAAAAAATGTGCATGTTTTCATTTTTTTAGGAGTTTCAAAATTGTTCAGTTTCAAGTTTTTGTTCACAAAATTCAAATAAATTGTTTGCAAGTTTCAAGTTTTCAAAATTGTTCAGTTTCAGTTTCAAGTTTCATGTTTGCAAAACTGTTCGGGCGGTTCTAATGTCCCCGCTTCAAATAAATTGTTTGCAAATTTCTAAAAATTTGCATATTTTCATTATTGAGTTTCGAAATTGTTCAGTTTCAAAAAAAAATTCACAAATTTCAAAAAATGTTCGGGTCGTTCAAAACATGTTCCAGTTTTGAAAAATTGTTTGCAAATTAAAAAAGTGTGCATATTTTCATTTTCTTCAGGAGTTTTGAAATTGTTCAGAGTCAATTTTTTGTTCATATTTTTGACAAATGTTCGGGCAGTTGAAAACATATTCCTGTTTTCGAAAATTGTTCACAAATTTAAAAAATGTGCACGTTTTCATTTTTTAGGAGTTTTTAAATTGTTCAATTTCAAAAAAAATTCACCAATTTCGAAAAATGTTCTTGTTTTCACATATTCAAAATATGTTCATGTTTTTAAATTTTGTATTGGAATTTAAAAAAAAGTTCCAATTTCAAAAAAAATTTCCCGATTTTCGAAAATATTTCACTTTTAAAATATTATATTGTTCGCGTGTCATTTTCAATTTAGAATTACAAAACATCTTCACTTTTGTAAAAAAAATGCGGCATTTGAAAACTGCTCGCAATTTTGGAAATGGTTTCAGAATGTTTTCCAATATCAACGCTGCTGTCTGTTCTTCTAGATATCTGCAGCTTTATGTTCAGTTCATGGTGTGTGGTGTAGTGGCTAATGGCTTGCGGTTTTAGTGTCTGGTGGTTGGATCCATACTCGCTGTTTAAAGGGAGGCACCCTACTTGAAGCGGATCGAGCCGTTTTCTTCCTTATGTTTTGTCTTTGTTTTCTTCTTTCTTCTTTCTTCTCCAGTTTCCCCGTTCTTTTTTGCATTTGTTTCTTCATTTTTCTCTCTTTTTTCTTTGGTTTATTTTTTTTCCTTTTTATTTCTTTTACAGGGCTTTTCTTCTTCTTTTTGTTTGATTTTATTTTTTTCCTCTCCATCTTTTGTTTTCCTTTTTTCCTAATGTTTGTTTTCATTTTTAATCTACATTTTCATATATGTCAAAATCATTTTTTAATAAGTGATCAACATTTTTTGTATACATGTTCAACATTGTCCGAACGCTTATTCAACATTTTTCAAATACTTGTTCAACCTTTTAATATTCGTCCAACACTTTTTAAATACCTGTTCAACATTTCTTGTATACATGTACAACATTGTTCGAATGCTTATTCAACATTTTCCAAATACTCGTCCAACACTTTTTAAATACTCGTTCAACATGTTTCAAACACTTTTTCAAGATTTTTATTACTTATTCAAAAAAGTTTTAATACTTTTTGTTCACCATTTTTTAATACTCGTGCAACATTTTTTAAATTCTTGTTCAACATTTTTCAAATACTTTTTAATACTTATTCAACATTTTAAAATACTTGTTCATCGTTTAATATTTTTTAATACTTATTGGAGTAGGATATTTGAAAATATAAATAAATGTATAAAAATAAAGCAAAAAAGAGAACAGATAACAGAAAAAATAACAGGCTCAGGTCTCCTGCGCGGCTGGGCCGCCCATCTGGGGCTGAGCCCGACGCGACGCTTGTCCCTCTCGCGTAAGGCGACAAATAGGGGTGATACATTGGCAAATCCTATTTGGCGCTGCAGGCGCCAGTTTGCCTATAACTGGCGCCTGCAGCGCCCCGCGCTGGGCCGGCCCGTTACTCTCTACGTTAATTTGCAAAAAGGGAACGGCCCTCGCTAGGAATCGAACCGGGAACCTCACCCGCAAACTTCGTTCGTACAACAAACGCGGAAGGGAGCGGAATCTGTTACACTTCAACTCTTTCCTTTCTTTATTTCTTCATTCTCTATTATATTTTTTTTCTTTTTTCCTTTTTTCCATTTTCGTTTTCGGTTTTTCTTTTTTTCTTCCTCCACGTGTCCTCCCTCTTCGATTTTTATGTTTTTTATTTTCTTTAATGCGTGAACTTTTTCCAAATTGATGATGTATTTTAAAATTTTGATGAAATTTTGTTTTCACAATCAATGAACTTTTTTAGTGAACTATTTTTAAGAATTGATGTTTTTTTCAATTTCGTTGAACTTTTTATAAAATTAATGAATTTCTTCAAATTCAATGGACTTTTCCTGAAATTCGATGAACCTTTTTTTAGATTGATGAACTTATTTTCAAATTTGTGAACTTTTTCAAATCGATGAACGTTTTTTCAAATCCGGTGATCTTTTTTGAAAATTGGTTAACTTATTTATAACTTAGGTGAACTTCTTCAAATTTGGTGAACTTTTTTAAAACTTGATCAACTTTTTTCACATTTGTTGAACCTTTTTTGTCCAATTCTATTAGTTTTTTTTCTAAAATCCATGAACTTCTTTCACACTTCGTGAACTTTTTTCAAAATCAGCGATTTTTTTCTAATAGATGAACTTTTCTTATCAAATTGGATGAACTTTTCCAATTCATGACTTTTATTAAAATTGATAAACTTTTTTCATAAAAAATATAACAATGTAAGTTGTAGTGCGTAATAAATAACGCGTGTGCAATAGTTCTTTAAGCTTGCGCGTTGCTTTTAGTCACAGCGGTCCAGTCGGTCTACTGGTTAACTGAACCATCTTTCCTAGAAGCAACGTTTTTTCGATTCCTTGTACTCGCATGTTTCTGCCGGTATTTTTTTCGCGAAATAGTTTCTGCGCTTGTGGGCCGGCCCAGTTGGCGTTTTCTGTAGGCGCCGGTTGACATAAGCGGCGCTTAAAGCGCTCAATAAGAGCTCCTTGATACATCTCCATAATATCTATTTTTCCAAACACGTTTGCCCTTGTTTTGGACTCTAACTTGCATGAATTGAATGGAACTAACCCGGACTGACGCAGTTTTCAACAGAATTGCCATGGTGTTATTTTTGTGCATAAATAAAAGTCTAGGAATGACCTGAAACTTCACGGAGAATATTTTTGGAATATATAAAAAATACTGGCGAAAAAACCAACATCAGGGGGCCCACAGCCTGTCCACGAGGGTGGAGGACGCGCCCACCCCTTGGGGCGCGCCCCCTGCCTCGTGGGCCCCCCTGAGACTCCACCGACCTCAACTCCAACTCCATATATTCACGTTCAGGGAGAAAAAAATCAGAAAGAAGTATGCATCGTGTTTTACGATACGGAGCCGCCGCCAAGTCTCTCTCGGAAGGGCTGATTTGGAGTCCGTTCGGGGCTCCGGAGAGGGGAATCCATCGCCGTCGTCATCATCAACCATCCTCCATCACCAATTTCATGATGCTCACCGCCGTGCGTGAGTAATTCCATCGTAGGCTTGCTGGACGGTGATGGGTTGGATGAGATTTATCATGTAATCGAGTTAGTTTTGTTAGGGTTTGATCCCTAGTATCCATTATCTTCTGAGATTTATGTTGCTATGACTTTGCTATGCTTAATGCTTCTCACTAGGGCCCGAGTGCCATGATTTCAGATATGAACCTATTATGTTTTCATGAATATATGTGAGTTCTTGATCCTATCTTGCAAGTCAATAGTCACCTACTATGTGTTATGATCCGGTAACCCCGAAGTGACAATAATCGGGACCACTCCCGGTGATGACCGTAGTTTGAGGAGTTCATGTATTCACTAAGTGTTAATGCTTTGGTCCGGTACTCTATTAAAATGAGGCCTTAATATCCCTTAGTTTCCAATAGGACACCCTGCCACGGGAGGGTAGGACAAAAGATGTCATGCAAGTTCTTTTCCATAAGCACGTATGACTATATTCAAAATACATGCCTACATTACATTGATGAACTGGAGCTAGTTCTATGTCACCCTATGTTATAACTGTTGCATGAGGAATCGCATCCGACATAATTATCCATCACCAATCCAATGCCTACGAGCTTTTCACATATTGATCTTTGCTTAGTTACTATTCCGTTGCCATTGTTACAATTACAACAAAACTGCTACTGTTACCTTTGCCACCGTTACCGTTACTTCCATACTATTTTGCTACTAAATACTTTGCTGCAGATATTAAGTTTTCCAGGTGTGGTTGAATTGAAAACTCAACTGATAATACTTGAGAATAATCTTTGGCTCCCCTTGTGTCGACTCAATAAATTTGGGTTGAATACTCTATCCTCGAAAACTGTTGCGATCCCCTATACTTGTGGGTTATCAAGACTATTTTTTGGCGCCGTTGCCAGGGAGCATAGTTCTATTCTTTGAGTAACTTGAGATTTATATCTGTTGATCACTATGAGGAACTTAAAAGACGAAAAAACCAAGATTTATCCCTCAACTACGAGGGGAGGTAAGGCACTGCCATCTAGCTCTGCACTTGATTCACCTTCTGTAATGAGTAAATTTGCGACACATACACCTGCTATTGATTCTGATAGGTCGCATGTTATTGATGATGCCATTTCTGCTTTGCATGATACTTATGATGAAACTACTTCTATGCTTGATAATACTGTGCCATTAGGTGAATTTCTTGATGAACAACTTCCTTGGGTTAGAGAGAATGAAATTATTGAAACTACTAATATTGATGAAAGTGATGATGAAGATTCTCCCCCTAGATATGAATTGCCTGATGTTCCTGAGGGTTATGTTATGGATGAAGAAACTGCTAGAGACTTTTTTGCTTGCAAAGATAGATATGATCTTAAGAAACTGTTAGCTAAGCTGAAAGAAAAGTCCTTGAATGCTAGAATGAAATATGACCCTGCTTTTTCTAATTCACCTATCTGTATTTCTGATAAGGATTATGATTTCTGTGTCGATCCTGAGATAATTACTTTGGTTGAATCTGATCCTTTTCATGGCTATGAATCTGAAACTGTTGTGGCACATCTTACTAAATTAAATGATATAGCCACCCTATTTACTCATGAGGAAAAATTCGTTACTACTATATCCTTAAATTATTTCCGTTCTCATTAAAGGGTGATGCTAAAGCATGGTTTAATTCTCTTGATCCTGGTTGTGTGCGTAGTCCCTAGGATATGATTTATTATTTCTCTGCTAAATATTTCTCCGCTCATAAGAAACAAGCTGCCTTGAGGGAAATATATAATTTTGTGCAAATTGAAGAAGAGAGTCTGCCACAAGCTTGGGGGAGGCTTCTCCGATTACTTAATGCTTTGCCTGATCATCCTCTCAAGAAAAATGAAATACTTGATATCTTTTATAATGGACTGACCGATGCTGCCAGAGACCACCTGGATAGTTGTGCTGGCTGTGTTTTCAGGGAAAGAACGGTTGATCAAGCTGAATTGCTATTGAATAATATGTTGAGTAATGATAATAATTGGACACTTCCTGAACCAACTCCTAAGCCAACTCCGAAGAAAAGGGGTATTCTATTTCTCAGTCCTGAAGATATGCAAGAGGCAAAGAAATCTATGAAAGAAAAGGGTATTAAAGCTGAAGATGTTAAGAATTTACCACCTATGGAAGAAATACATGGCCTTGATAACCCGACACAGGTAGTAAAGTTAAATTCTCTCTATAGATTTGATGAAGGTGATATCCCTCGTTATAAGTCTGCTAGCCAATGCTTGGATGAGTTTGATAATTTCATTGTTAAACAAGAAAACTTCAATGCTTATGTTGGTAGACATTTGAAGCGTAATGCTTATATGATTGAACACTTGAGTGATTATATGTCTAGAGTTAAAGGTGAACTTAAACTTATTAATAAACATGCTTCTATGGTTACCACTCAAGTAGAACAAATGCTCAAAGCTCAGAATGATTTGCTAAATGAATTAAATAATAAGAAAAATGATAATGCTGTTAGAGTTGTGACTAGAGGGGGTAGAATGACTCAGGAACCTTTGTATCCTGAGGGCCACCCTAAGAGAATTGAGCAGGATTCTCAGAGAACTAATGCTGATGCACCTAGTTCTTCTAAGAAGAAGAAAAGGAAAAATGATAGGACTTTGCATTCTTCTAGTGAACCTGTTGTTGACACACCTGAGAATCCCAATGATATTTTTATTTCTGATGCTGAAACACAATCTGGTAATGAACATGAACCTAGTGATAATATTAATGATGATGTTCATGTTGATGCTCAACCTAGCAATAACAATAATGTAGAGATTGAACCTTCTGTTGATCTTGATAACCCACAATCAAAGAATCAACGTTATGATAAGAGAGACTTCGTTGCTAGGAAGCACGGTAAAGAAAGAGAACCATGGGTTCAGAAACCCATGCCTTTTCATCCTAAACCATCCAAGAAAAAGGATGATGAGGATTTTGAGCGCTTTGCTGAAATGATTAGACCTATCTTTTTGCGTATGCGTTTGACCGATATGCTTAAAATGAATCCTTATGCTAAGTATATGAAAGAAATTGTTACAAATAAAAGAAAGATACCGGAAGCTGAAATTTCCACCATGCTTGCTAATTATACTTTTAAAGGTGGAATACCAAAGAAACTTGGAGATCACGGAGTACCAACTAACTACTAGGGAAAACCCTTGTAGTAGCGTGGGTTTTCAGGCTATCAGCAGCGTGGGCAGCCGCGCTACCAATAAGGCTACAGCTAACTGTTAGTAGTAGCGCGGTCTGTTCCTGCGCTGCTACTATTGACTGTATCAGCAGCGCTTTTCCGGAACGCGCTACTATTAGATAGGTGTAGCGATTTCCTAGCCCCGCGTTACTGCTATATCTTTTACCATTTCCACCCCGTTTCAGCTCCAATAAAATGCAATTTCCAGATACTAGGTACTACTAGATATCAATTTCATAAAGCATTATAGGTACTAGATAGTATTCCCTCGGTTCCAAATTACTCGTCGTGGTTTTAGTTCAAATTTGAACTAAAACCACGACGAGTAATTTGGAATGGAGGGAGTACTAGATAACAATTTCATATATACTCAACATGCATCCTCAAGAAGTACTAGGTGATATCGACTGACGATCATCATATGTAGTTCTAGATGATATCGACGACGATGATCATATGTAGTTCTACATGATATCGACGACAATCATCATATGTAGTTCTAGATGATATAGCCACACACACATATGTAGTTCTAGATGATATCGACGACAATCATCATCCTCAAGCCTGGGCGGTGGGTGTTCCTGATAGTAATTAGGATGGCCTATCCAACATGGAGATTCTTGCCAACGAGGAATCTCTTCCACCCAACCGAGTTTAAGTGTGTGTGACCGTCTGTGTCCATGCGGTAAGTACAGGTGGTGACGGAGCCCCTTGCGGTAAGGCGTAGTCTAGCTGAGCCTTCTTCATCAGGCTCGATACCACAACTCACAGATAGGTTCTTCGGCAATTTCTGAATAAGAAAAACATATCAATTAATAAATAGCCTCGCACATACTCTTGCAAATATATTTCTATTAAGTCTAGATTTCTACACTATCAAAAGACACAGTACTACGCATTTGTACTAATTAATCATGAATTCTACTAATAAGCATGTGATCAGACTCTAAACTAAAGCATATCATCGACTAGATTCCACAAAGCATATCATTGGACTCTACACTAAGCATATCATCGGATTCACTAAGCATATCATCGGATAATTTGCATTTGTAAGTATAACAATAAAGCATATATATATAATCAAATTACTACAGTCAGTATAACATACCATTTCATGCCGATCGACCATGGTACTTGTCAGGCGGGTCACGAATGGCACCCCGACAAAGTCATCACGTGGCAGAATTATGTCCCATAGGTTGCACACCTCCTCCTCGCTCAGCCTCATTCTTTGAGCTACGATGGCTTCATGAAGTGGGTTCTCATCATCTTCATCTAGTGGATCCTCATTATCTTCATCATCTCCGTCATCTTCATCATCTTCGTCATCTTCATCATCTTCCACCAGGTTGAGATAAATGACAACCAACTTGGGTCTTTCCGCTCTGAAGGAGAAGCTGATCAACTCACCACCAGTAAGACGCATGTGGGCGAGGAAACGGGCCCGTCCATCTCATCCAATCTGCGACATATTGCGTCCTTTCTCGACCTCCATAGTGTACGCCCCCCCGGAGCCTCAAATGTCACAGTGTCTCCTGTCAGCTTGTTGAATTTCAACCTCACATTGCATGGGACAATCTGTGTAAAAAAGCAAAATGACACAATGCAGTAATGCCAACACTAAAAATAAAATAGTTGTTACATTTCATCTAATTTCTTACCGCCGCATGACGAAAAATTTTATTGAAAATTTTTCAACGATTACTATTGGAGGTTTTGAATTTTCTCTTTCTACTGTCAAAAAGAAATATGATATTCTTATTGTTAGGGATGTCCATATCCCTGTTGAGGTAACCAAGTGCTATTCGAAAATTCACCGGTTTCATGCGATTCGGAATGAGTTTGTTAACAAGACTTGATCAACCTTGTTAGTGGATTCCTTTTGATGAGCATGAGGTGGATGAAGTTAGAAAGCACAACCTCTGTGCCCTCCTTTTACTTTCTGTTATTTAGATTAAATAAAGCAAAAATAGTATTTTCTGTCTGTTTTCTGAATTATCCTTGCAATAAAAAAATACCCCAAAAATAAGTTCTCCAAATGTCCCGAAAATGAAATATGATTTTTTGTAGAATATTTAAGAATATCTGGCACTGAGAACACACCAGGGGGACCCACCATGTGCTCACGAGGGTGGAGGGCACGCCCCCTGCCTCATCTACCCCACGTGCCCCCCTCCAATTACTCCAGCACCCACACACTTCTTCTTCCTCCAGAAAAAAATCCTCCCCTAGCTCAAACCCGTGTTCTAGCTCATCTTGCTGCGATTTTCGATCTCCTTGCTCAAAGCTCCACTCGCAAAACTGCTTTGGGGGATTGTTCTTCGGTATGTGACTCCTCCAATGGTCCAATTAGTTTTTGTTCTAGTGCTTTATTTATTGCAATTTTTTGCTGCTTAGGTGACACTGTTCTTGAGCTTGCATGTTAAATTTATATGGTCCCAAGTGGTTCTAATGCGTGATATAGTCTCTAGGCACTTGCGGGAGTAGTTGCTATCAATCTTGTTGAGTTTGGTTCACTTTTATTTTGAGTCACTTAAAGTTTCAGAAATTTTTTAGAGGGAGAAAATGTTGAAGAGATTGTTGAGAGGCTCTTCGAGCCGAAGCCCGAAGGATAAGCAAAGTGAAGAGAATAAGAAGCCCAAATATAATCTTCCTCACACTGCGGAGCGGCCGTGTGAATGGCCTTGTGATGAGTTCTTGAGAGCCGCCGGAATCTATGATGATTTTTATTACTTGGCTGAGAATGCAGGCCTCACCAACTTCCTCTACGACCAGCTCGAACAGTATCTCCTACTCACTAATATTTTTGTGCAAAATTTGCATTTCCTTGCTAGGAGATCACCACCTTTGGTAGATTTTTTATTTATATGATGAGTTTAAGGAGATGTCACTCTATGATTTTTGTGTGGCCTGCAAGTTGCCTTTTGAGGGCAGCGTCGAGGAACCACATCCTAGTGATGTGGTAGAATTCATTGATGAAATTGCTGTAGGGGAAAAGAGAAAAGTGTCAGATGCAAGAACTACTAGTATACATTTTCCTATTCTACGTTACTATGCAATATTTGCTAGTAGATGTTTAATTGGTCACGGGAACAGTGGGGCCCCAGTGCTCCTGACCTCGCCATTTTGCGCCATGCTTTACTCCATGACAGAACTTTCAGTTTAGGCGCTATGGTTGCTAAACGGTTCAGTCTAAACCGTACAAAGGGCCCCATTTTTGGAGGTATCTTTGCTTCGCGTCTTGCTAAATATTTTGATATACCTATTAGACACTCACTACTAGGGAAAACCTTATACACAGAATATTACCAGCAGCGCTCTTCAAAATACGACGCTACTGCTATTTAGCAGCAGCGCGTTCCGAAAAAACGCGCTGCTGAAAGAAACATAGCAGTAGCGCGTCATCTCTAAACCGCGCTACTGCTCTAATTGCCATGTCCTCGCCGTCCAGCTAGTTATAGCAGTAGCGCCTTACGCCGTACCGCGCTACTGCTATTCTCCTTAGCTGTAGCGCTTTTTCATACCCGCGCTACTACTAACCCTACCTTATCCCCACGCGGCCGACCCTCTCTCTCTCACTCACTCTCGCTCTCAGTCACTCTCGCCCGCGCCGATAACCGTTGTCGTTCGTCGCCGCCGCCGCCGCCGTCGTCCGTCCGCCACCGAGGTACTCCCTCCTTTTGTCCCTCCTCCTCCCACCGCACCCTCCTCCCTCCTCCTCCCACCGCGCCCTCCTCCCTCCTCCTCCCACCGCGCCTTCCTCCCTCCGCCTGCGGCTGCCCCCT